>NW_003546800.1:34270-44475 GCF_000090795.2 Amphimedon queenslandica
GATTTGACATAATGGCTGCAAGGCAACTTTTGACCCAAGATTTAGTATAGAATTTGTACTTTTTAATAATTTTAGCTATTTTTCCTATGATTCTTTCTTTATTACCAACTTATTTCAGGGAAAAAAAATTGGGGTGTAGTTACCCTTTAAACAATACTTCATCAATACCAATTGGTCTATTACCTGGTACTAGCATTACTTGCTATCACTTTGAACTGAAGCTATCTAGCACTGGTAATCCATACTGTATTCAATCAGCTATCAGTTCTATTAATATTATTAATGAGGACACTTCTGTACCTGATCAGAACTCACTGTCTCCTGTTAAATTATCAACGTTGATTCATAAATCAATGAGGAAGTCTCTCTCCCTTCATAACAGGGTGACAGTAGAGGGACACATTGCTTCAGTTCAGTACCTCTCCTTGAGGTATTTCTGTAATACTTGTAAGGTCATCCTTGACGACCATTACCATAGCCACTGTAAGCTGCCAAACATTGTCTTCGAAGCATCTTTGAGGTATAATAATAATAATAATAATAATAATAATAATGTATAGCTGGAAATTTTGGCTTTTGATGAGCATTTTGCCACATTAAAATCTGCCAATTGTCAAAATTTTACCATTTCCAAAATTACTAGCTATTAAAATTAATTCATTATTATAATTAATGTACATGTACATGTATACGTGTGTAGGTTATTATTGGAGGATGGTAGTGGTGAGGCTCATTTATACATTGACAATGAACTAGTGCCTGAAGTGTTGCTGATATCAACTGATGACTGGAGGAGATTAGTGCAATCAGTTCAAACTAAAGGAAGTTTAGTCTACATCAAACAAAAACATAATTTTGTAAGTTCAAGATTAATTTTAATTATATAGTCAATTCTCCACCTGCCATCTGTCATTTTAATTTTGAAGTTATTTGTTTGTTGTTGTTATTATTATTATTATTATTATTATTATTATCATTTATATTATTATTATTATTATTATTATTATTATTGTAGCCTGGAGATCCGACCAATTCTTTGGAGTTAAAGAACTTGATTAATAGAAGAGAAGTATATCGTTACATCAAAGCTAATGTGAAGCCATTTGTTAGTAAAGATAATGAACTAAATGAAGGTAATGGAACTGTACATGTACATGTAGTCCAGCCTGTCTGGAGGTGTGTGTGTGTATAAGTAATGTAATACCTGAGGACTGAGATATCTGCTTGAGGTGAAGCTGAGGGCAGATATCTAGGGACTCAGGTATTACATTACTGATACTCACCTCCAGACACACACACACACTGGTCACTGCAATGACTACATATAAACATGTGCATGTAGTAATTTTTGAGGGCTGTAAATTTTAAGAATTTGCCTTAAAATCTATTTTTCAGATTTAATTTTTGCTAATTACATTTTTGGCCAACTTTTCATTGTAATAAATTGGTTTATGTGAAATTGTTTTTATGATCGTTTAAAGGCATTACAAAATTTACAGTCCTCAATAATTTCCTCCATACTGCATACAGTGTGTCCATTAGTGATAGTAATGTTCATTTGTTCATTGTCCTGTAGGTGTTGATTATAGTCAGTGGTCATTCAGAGTAGGAGCTCAAGAGTACTCCACTACCAGTTATAATAAACTACAATTGAAACTGATTTCATTAGTACATGCTGATATTGTGAGAGTGTGTAACACGTTATTTCAAAAAGTATTATCATAATAAGGATTTTATTTCTGATACATAATTTATTGATGTCCTTATGCTGTCTAGAAAGTACAAGCTAATTTATTGTGTTTATTATACTATTAATGGATTGAAGAAAGAGATTTAGATGTTTTTGATCATAACCGTACTATAATTTGTTTGTTTGTTTGGTATCAATATATGCTGACAGCAGTCATCTTGATACTGTTCATGTACTGAAGTATGCTATACCATTATTTCAATCGATAAATAACATAATACAACTACAAGTGCAGTATATAATCTGTCCTGCAATGGACGTCATCAGAATTGTTATTGCTGAGCTGGCATTCTAATAGGTGTGGCTGTGATAATGGTTGCGTGATCATTGTCAGCCCAACCTTCAGGTCAATTGAATTCAATAATAATGGCTTCTAAGTTTACTTCCTCGAGTTCTTCTATCTTTTCTGAATCAGTAGATCCTCCAAATCAACTGAAAAGTATATTTATCTGTTTGTTTCTTTATTAAATGAAATTATTTAATAGTTACTGATCTAACTTGGGTACTATTATTACTGACAAGACACGGTTACTCAGGAGTCACTTACCGTAATCTTGGTCTTAATCTTGGTCTATCTCGACCTACACTAGATGTTATCAAATCAAAGAATAGAGGAGATATTGATGGTGGTCTACGTGAGTGTCTTATTAAATGGTTACAGAAAGCTGATAATGTACAGTACACTAAAGGTGGTCCTACTATCTATTCATTGGTATCAGCATTGAGGGAACTAGGAGAGAATGGAGTAGCTGATAGAATAGATATGGAAAGTGAGTTTAATAAAAATAAGTATTTGTTGATTTTATTTATTGTCAAGAGCATCCTGCTTGTAAAGTTCTTGCTAGTTATACCTCAGACCAGTCCCTTGTGACTGTACTACCTCAGATGGTTATAGCTTTGTATGAAGCAGGCCTTTTACAGGAGACAATTCTCCCAACTAATATACAAGGAGAAGCACTGATGGGTGACATAAAGGCTGCAGTTTGTGCTAATTATAGAAAACTTGAGGCGTTTGCTGATATTTTATGTAAATACACAGCCACTGCTGAGATAGGAAGAGCTATTAAGAGAGACTACAGTAAGTATATTATAACATATACCAGTAACTAATGATTGTTGTATAGGAATAGTTTATGAGAGTGATGACAAGAATGGTAAGATTTATTTATGAATTAACTTTAACATATTAATTATTTTAGTTGAAGGGCTCAAGATTTATCTTCCTAAGAGTGTCACTTCAGAGCTTTATTTGATGCGATTGAAGTTTGGGCAAACATTCATCACAGTGGAATCAATCATGATGAGGAACCGTCAGTCTCCATCTCTTGGTAATATTAAACTTGTACTGGGTAGATACAACAGAGCATTAATGTCTCAGTTAGCTCAGTGTAAAGATATCCATAACATTTTACAATTAATGCGTGTTAACAGTTCACTTGATGATATTAGTATGTTGGAGTATCTTGTTAGTGAGTTCAATATAGAGGAGGCTAAGCCAGTTATTGAGGAATATAAAGGAGCTGTTGAGGAGTTAAAAATAAAACTTTGCCAATTTTTGGAAGAAGTACTTTTTAAAGCATCATCAATAATTAGTTATGTTACGATTGTCATTGATGAAGTTGCTGGCTATTCATTACTTAAAGATGTACAGAAGCTGTCATTAGCTGTATTACCCCGTCATATAAAAGTAAATGTCATTAGAGGTGATTGTAATAGAATGTGGGAAGAATGGGAACCAGAATCATTCACTGATATTTATGTGAGCCCTACTGTACAAAGTAAAGATGCCACACTAAGAACTGAAGTACCAGCAGGTACATCAATATTATTAATATGATACATAATGTAACTATTGAGTATAGGAACAACAGAAAAGCATGAGGATCAAGTTATGTTGCTACAGGAGAAAGTTGAAAGTATTCAAAAACAACTGAAGGAAGAAAAGGAACTCCATGAAGAAGAGAAACAATTTATTACAAAGAAATATGAAGAAGAGATCCTTCAATTGAAAGGGGACCTCATTCAAAATGAAGAGAAAATAGCAACACTTACTAAACAACAGGAGGAAGTTACTAGAGACTTGAAACACAAGACAGAACAACATGAAGAATTAAGATCAGGTTATATACATGTAGTGTTATTAATAATTATTGTTGATTGATACTCCAATCATTATTATACTATAGAGAATGAACTTACTCATAAGCAACTGGAAGAACTTCAAAATGAACTAGAAGAAGAGAAAATTGAGAAAGAAGAGCTACAAAGAAAGAATGATTGTCTTCAAGAGCTATACCAAGTCAAAGATTACAAGGAAGTATCAGTTCAGAGTGAATACACTATCACTGAATCAGGTATGTGTGTATGTGTGTGTGTGTGTGTACGCTGTAGTATTAGTAATGTGGTAGCGTTACTAAGTAGGATTCACCCCCAAACAAAATGCCTGCCACAACTTTTGCAGCCTTTATGTACATGTACATTTATATCTATATAATTTGTTTTGTTTCAGTGATTTCTACACTATTTTTACTTTTTATAGAATTACAGAGTGAAATTCAAAAGATTAAAAGTGAAAGTGAAACATTTCAAAGTATGTGCACACCCACACACATTATTAATTACTAGTTACTGACCTCTTTTTATAATTAGAACAAAGGAAAGCATTGATACTGGAGAATGACAGATTAATGACATTACTTAAAGATTATAATGGTATACTTATTATTAATAATTATTAATAAATTGTATTTGATAGTACCAGTAGAACAGAAAGAAGAGACTGAGATATTACAAGAGATTGAGACTGTACATACATGTACTTATATCAGTAAAGGTTAGTTCAGTACTCTAATATAAACTGTATCCACTGATAGACCACATAAATGATTGTATGAGGAGGAGTACACTAGTTGATATTAGTAGTACCATATTTGGAGTATAGGAATTTGTAGTGATTGGTGGTGGAATTTGTGGCTATACATGTATATATACATCATAATTGGACTCATGTACATGTATCTATATTGTATAATGGTTTCAATATTTTATTTTGGTGAATGTCTATCAATTTGAACATGTATGTAATTTTAAAGACATTATTTATCATCATCATCATCATCATCATCATTGTTGTTATTATTATTATTATTATTATTATTATTATTATTATTATTATTATTATTATTATTATTATTATTATTATTGTTATAGGTGACATATCCCAATTATCAGTGATACTGGAACCAGTTGAAGATGACTGGTATCACATTGGACAGTGTCTTGAAGTGAAGGAATCAGTGTTAACTGAAATCAAAGAGATGACACCAGTTGATTCAAGATTAACTCGTGTACTTGAGACCTGGTGTCATGAGAAGGATAGAACAATAACTGAACTGAAGGAATCATTGAAAAGAATGGATAGAGATGATATACTGGAAGGTAAGGATTAGTGATTGGTATATATTAATTATATTCATGTACTGTATGTTGTCATTCACTGTAGGTTTACATGAATTACCTACTGGACAATATACAATGAATAATGATGAAGAATATGATATTAATGGTATGTTGTTGTTTTTGAAGCTACTGTTGACGTGTTTATTAATTATCATTATTTTTAGTAAAAGATTCAAATGATGAAGTTGAGACTCAAATTGAAACTGAAAACAAAGAAATACAAACAACACAAACAAGTATGTAATTATTTATTTATTTATTTATTATCACTTTTATACTTTAGCTCTTGACAAAGAAATTCAATTCAACTATCTTGTACCAGCACAAGGTTAGTTCCTGTACTATTAGTAACATATATGTAGTCTCGGGTCAACTTTGCGAAAAATGTAAAGTAGAGATTTTTTCATTTTTATAATTTTTTTTGATGCATATACTTGTTCATATGTTGCATAGAATGTTTGAGCCAATTTTGATCAAATTTAAATTCTTTTACGAATTCTTGAAGCTACTCTAAAATTCCCTGTACTATAGTACAGCGTCTCGGGTCAAATTTTGTTAAAATTAAAAAGTAAAAAATTCCATTGTTATAATTTTCCCTGATGCCTATTCATGTACTTGTGTTGTGTAGAAAGTTTGAGTTAATTTCGATTAAAATTAAATTTTTTACAAATTTTTGAAATTGCTCCAAAATTGGATGAAAGTCCCTGTACTGTAGTACAGTGTCTTGGGCCAAATTTTGCCAAACTTAAAAAGTAAAAATGTTAATTTTTATTACATTTTCTGGCGCATATACATGTACTTATGTTGCGTAGAAAGTTTGAATTGATTCCAATCAAAATTAGATTTTTAAATGAATTTTAAAAGTTGCTTCATGCACTGTACATTGTCATTCACTGTAGCTTTACATGAATTATGGTTCATTGTCTCATCTTTGTCCATAATTACATACACATTTTAACAATACATAATTTCACTTGTTATACTTTCCTACAGATAATTTGGAAGGTCTGAGTGAGTCCCAAATAGCAGGGAAGAAGTTGTTCTTAGTTCAAGGAGACAAACCTCAACTGATGAACTGGGAGGAGTATGGACTGAGGATTAGTGTACCAGAGGATAGTCTATCAGCATCAGAGACTGTAGAAGTATCAGTACTAGCTCTTGTAGGAGGACACTTCAAGTACATATACTGTAGATGTAGTAATGTCTGTATAGTTAGTACTGGGGAATTATTGTATGGGAAAACAATTGATAATTTAGTCTTTATGTGTCTAGTGAAGAAAATATTACTGCCTTATACATTTTGCTCTCTAACAAATAGAAAAATTAAATAATGATTTAGGATGAGATCTTTTATGCCAAATTTTAATTTTTGATGCATAAAATAACAAATATTTCACCCGACCAAAATCACCCACTATACACTATACATGTACATGAATTTTAATTATTAATTCCTTTATAGGTTTCCTGATAATACTAGACTAGTCAGTGCAGTGTATGCAATATCAACCAGTCCACTCCTCAAGTCACTGAGGATAGAAATGCAACACTCTATTGATCTCAGTGATCCTTTTTTATCCAAGTATCTTAAATTTGCTGTTGCTCCAGTTCACACAGCTAGTCTTCCTTACCAGTTTTCTATAATTGAAGGAGGGGAGTTTCCAGCATACCAGAGATATGGATGGATTGAACGAAGCAAGTTTTGTCAATTAGCTATTGTTGGAGAGGAAGAAGAGGAAAATGGAGGAAGTAGGAATGAGGAGAGGAATGGAGAGGAAGATGGAGACTCAGGAGATGAGGGAGGGAAAGGAAAGGGACAGACAACAGGAGGAGAGGGACAAGGAGCAGGAGGACAAGAAGGAGAACCAGGTGGAGGAGTAGCTGGAGGGAATGAAGAAGAGAAAGATGATGAGAATGGAACAATTGCTTTAGAATCATGTGATCAACCAAACACTTCATCAACACTTAGTAAGTAGCTTTATTTTATTATGTGCATGTATATAATCTGTCAATAATTCATTATACAGTTGTATCTACTCATTCCACTGGTATACCTGAAGCTACAGTGTATGCTGGACAAGTGTTTTATCAAAGAGCAGATAAAATGAGATTTGCAGCTACTAAAGATTTAAATGCTCTAATTGAGGTATTTTTAATTTATGTGATTGTCATTTTCAATAATATTGTACAGTTCATTAAAAAAGATTATCGTCAACTAGAAATGGGTGAAGCTTTTACATTTCAATTTGATCCTTCTTTTGGATGCCTTGAGCTAGTGTTTGGTCCTCAGGATGGACCAATAACTGGTTGGACTGTTAGTCCTGATATAGTACCATGCCAGGTACATGTATAATAGTAATGCTGGTATTTCTATAGTATACTGTTAATAGATTGAAGAAGGAGATTTAGATGTTTTTGGTCATAACCGTACCACAATTCGTTTGGTATCAATATATGCTGACAGCAGTCATCCTGATACAGTTCATGTACTGAAGTATGCTATACCATTGAAAGGATTACGTAAACCAAGAACAATCAATATTAACAGATCCCTGAAAGATATATTAGGTATGATAGTAATGTCTATACTGACTTGTATTGTGTTCTACTGTATTCAATTGTGTAATATATAGATGCAGGTCATTCTGTTGGTACTAAAGATGTTCCTAATCCTGGTTCACAAAATGACATCAAGAAGCACCTTAATGATCTGAAACGTTTCCTTTCTTCTTCAGAATTATCAATGTTTCGTGACATAGCTAATGTTTGTAAGGACGTAAAAATTATTAATTCTTCTCAGTATGATGAGTTATTTGATGGAATGAATAACCAGTCTTTATCAAAAAGAGTAGAACTTTTTATTCAAAAAATTATAAATACAATTGAATTTTGTCCTGATCAAATTAGTACATTCTTGTCTATACTGAGGGAGCAGGATCATGTTGTTCTTTCTACATTAGCTGACAGGATTGCTGCTTTATGTAAGCTATCAGTCATCACAATAATTTACCTTATCCCATACATTAGTAGATATATGAACAAGATAATGATTACAGGAGCAATGTATTAACCTATTTTTCTATTTTTATATGATTTTTTACTGTATGTGTTGTGTGTGTGTGTAGTTTTGTGTTTGTATTTAACTTTACAAGACAGTTTAAGAAGATTCCTCAACGCTATAGAGTATAGTATATACAATAAACTGTGGACATGTAGCAGAGACTCATACTGGGCAGATGCACTGCAATGGGCGGCATCGGGATTTATATTGCTGAGCTGGCATTGTATAATTTTAGTAGGTGTGTTAATGATCACGCGATCACTGCATAAATAATAGAGTAAATGAAATAATAATAGAGTAGTTAATAGATAATAGAGTAGTTCATTTACCGTAAATGTTCAAATAAAAGCCCGGGCGTTTATTTCTTTCCAGGACAAAAAAATTGCGTAAAATAAAAAAAGACTGAAAAAGTAAAACTGAGATTCAAACCCGGACCTCCAGGTTCATTGCATTCAGCTTAACAAGTTAGGCCATTTGGGACAGTCTAAGGACTGTGGTACTTATATTGAGTAAAATATGCGTATCTATACTTGGAGATTCTTAGTACCAGGTGTTTATTCAAGCCCAGCTTTTATTTGGACATTTACGGTACTCTATTATCTATGATCACTGTCAGCCCCATGCCATGCCCATGGCCCACCCTTTAGCTCGATAATGGCTTCTAAGGTTTCTTCTCCTGTTCCAGTAGTCCATCTAAATGAACTGACAAGTAGAGGAGGCGTGGCAATTATGAGTCACTTAACTATTGTAATGCATATCTCCCTAAAGAAATAGTATATGTACTTCAAATTTTTTATATGTTACAACATATCATCATTCTTTATTGTCATCAGAAAATTTTCCAGTTAGTACTATTAGCAATTTTAATAAAAATCAGACAACGCTTCATACTGCATGTAGTATTTATGAGACAAGGAGCACATTATAAGACAATTATGAGACAGCTTTAAATTCTTTTTTTCACTAGTAATCTGATATCTTTTACTATATAATTAAAATTATTAAAAAAACAATGATGTATTTGTACAGAAAACCAAACAATTTGATCAGTTACTTTTGACATTCTTCGCAGAAATAAATGTCTGGTATACTCCATTTAGACTTAACAGTAGTACATGACTTCAGATCAAACCAAACATCACATTTATCGCAACAAATCCAAAGATTAGATGAGTCATGATCAGATGAATAGGCTAAACCACACTTAGGACATATTGTGTCATCATCAGATTCAGATAGAGTTTCACCTGTGTCAGACTGTGAATTACTTCCTACTTTAAAATGAAGTAATGGCTCAATAGTTTTTTATATTTTTAATTTAACTTACCAGTTGTAAAATGACCTTATGTTTCTCCTTAGATCTACTTCGATTCCCTTTTCCTTTCTTCTTTTCCTCTCCTTTATCTTGCAATAGTTTTGCTTCTTTTAGTCTCTTTTTTCTTCCTTCTCTCTCTGCTTAGCCTCTCTTTTTTCTTCCCTTTCCCTTTGCCTTTGGTGCTTCTCTAATAATTTAGCCTCCTTTTCTTTTAACTTCTCTTCCTTTGCTTTTTGATGTTCCTTCTGTTTCTGCTCTTTTTCAAGTGCTTTCATTCTACGATTTTCTTCCTTTTCTAATTGCTTAGCTAGCTTCATCTCCTTTTCATCTCTTTGTCTTTTCTCATTTTCCTTTAACTCATCCAACATGTCAGTGATATAGCAACCTCTAGTTGTAACACCTTCCCTTCATCTCTGCTTCTGTTCTCATGGGACAGGAAGAACTAGTACTTCATCAAGGACATCAGGGGAAGCCGCTTGCTGTTTATCGAGAGGACTTGCAGAATTTGGCTGGGATGACATAGTTGTTGATGTCCCTGTAGTTGACAGTGCTATTTCGGGATGGTTAATTTTAAGCCATGCAACATATCCTGGATCAGGAATATCAAAGCCCTCTGAAAT
>NW_003546800.1:44950-46698 GCF_000090795.2 Amphimedon queenslandica
GCTCTCTTCCTGGGATACACCATTAAAGGTGGCAGAACATGTCCAGATGCTGATACACATGCAAGAACAGTGTGTAACTTTCCTCTTTCTGCTGAAGAGATGGAATATACTGTTCGCCTCCCAACTTGAGCAATGACTATTCCAGGACGATGCACGACAGAGACTCCAGTCTCATCAGTATTATATATTTGGTTTGGCTTTGAGAATAGGTTTAGTCTGCCATACAATGCTCCAACTTTTCCAAAGAATTCACTGACTACATCAGGAGAAGCTGAAACAGCTCTATTATATGATAATGGTAAAGGAGTACGAATGGTAAGTTCAGGATGGCGTCTTCGAAAACCTTCGAACCATGACCTCCCAGCAGAATCACCTGTAAATGAATGCTTGCGACCTGTCTTCTCTACAATGGTGTAAGCAATACGCATAACAATTTCTCTATTGACACCATAACCCATATCAGCCATTGCTATTAAGTATTCTGCTACTTTGTCTTCTTCATCTCTTGAAAGTACTATGGGTGGTCCTGGCTTGCTCCATTAACCCTTCGTCTTAAAGTCTCCACTGGAACATTATATAGTCGTGCAGCCTCTCTCAGTCCCTTCCCTTCTTCTGTTACACAGGAGACAGCAGCTTGCATTGAAATATCCGACCAAAGTTTTCTCTTAGAAGCCATCTAATATGTATGTTAATTCAGTAGTGAAGATGGGTGGGCACTGTTTTAGAATACATTCATGCAACTCATTGATGCTAAATTCGGTATATACTCAATTGTAATATTAAAAGCAGACAGAAAGATAATTTGTGGAAAGAAGCAATAAAAGGCCCAGTGTCAGTTTTGATAAAGCTTGGTCTCGGTTACATTATTATGTTTACATATGCACAAGCACTAGTAACAGCTGCTTACCAAGTACTCCGGCTATAAGGAGTGAGAAAACAGTACTGCTCACAGTGAGGCTAGAGACACGTTTTACTATGTTTTCACTAGTTCACGACAGGGCAACGTGCTTAATTAATTTGCAGGTTGAAAGGCGTGGTGATTAGTTTAATAATTAAAACTAAACAATTATTTTTTTGCTCAAAATGATGCACATTTGAAACTTTTTACTTTTCAGCATTTAGAATCTCATGAAAGCATCTTATATTGAAAATGTTATAGAATTTCGTTGCATTGTCTCATAAAAGGTACTGTCTCATGTTACGCCCACATACTCTACTTGGTTTTGGTGACATAAGTTCTACCGTTACCGTAATGGCAATTCCTCCTAGTCTCGCGTAGCCAGACCACACCCTCCGTGCCTCCGGGAGGGTCTGGTCAACTGAGCATTCCTTCTTCGTTCTGCTTCACCCAAAACTGGGTGAACCGGATGCGGTTACACGTGGTCAACTGACGTAATGTCGGTCCGTATACTTACACACACTATCGGTAACTACGCCACGTGAATCATCGTGGTATGGAGCCACAACAGGCACTCTCTCGGGCTGAAGACAAACTTAAAATTACTCTTAAGGATAAGCAAAAGGAGGCTGTGCTTGCTGTGCTTAATAGAAAAGATGTCTTTTGTGTTCTTCCTACAGGCTATGGGAAGTCAATGGTTTATGGGATTTTGCCAATAGCCTTTGATATTTTATTAGGTAAGTCTTACTGGTTACTATTTTTGAAAAATCACTCCTTTCTATTAAAGGACGTGAGCATGGAGAGAGTATTGTGATCTGTGTTTCTCCATTAAATTCACTAATGATGGATC
>NW_003546800.1:50856-55080 GCF_000090795.2 Amphimedon queenslandica
AGGAAAATGTTACCAGTATGTTCAGATTCTAATAAGGATGTTGATAAGGCATTGTAACTTCTTCTTGCCATACGCTTCGAATTCTCTTCAGAGAAAGGGCTCAATAGATAAGTCTTTTCATATGGCCCATAAGGAACAGTTAACTAAATCATTATTATCACAAAATTGCAAACATGAAAGCTTATCTTACTTTTGCTCTCAACTCCCTTGCACTTATAGATCTTTTTCTGGATGTTCTTGGGGTGCTCTATTGTTGTTAACTTATGATTATTACAGGTGTCAAATTAAGAAATTAATATAACCTGTTGCTGTGGCTCTGAATTCATTAATGACTCTAATTTCTGTAAAACTTTACTCTTTTCTTCTTCTGCCTTTTTTCTGAGTGACAACAGCTTGTCCACAATAGAGCAACAGCTGTGACAAATATATGTCTTATCCCTGTCATTGCCTGCTTCATCTTCACCAAATAATGGGCTACCAAAGCTCTCTTCCGTTAAATCATTTAATACAGTCAAGTATTTCTTTCCTGCTCTGTCAAATAAGAGGAGCTTCTTCGCCTTTTGAGTCCTGCTCTCGATCTCCTCGCCACAAAGAAAGCAAGCAGCAACCATGACTTTCCACGTGGGATACCGATAGTGTGTGTGTAAGTATACGGACCGACATTATGTCAGTTGACCACGTGTAACCGCATCCGGTTCACCCAGTTTTGGGTGAAGCAGAACGAAGAAGGAATGCTCAGTTGACCAGACCCTCCCGGAGGCACGGAGGGTGTGGTCTGGCTACGCGAGACTACCTTTAGCTCTAGTATTCATTTGAGAGTAACCTACATGTAAAACAATCATTGAACCAGATGGATAGGAATATAGGAATCACTCTAAATTATGTACACAAATAGAAGAACCACCCCTCTATGCAAAAACACTATGAGGGATCTCGTATATTAACTCGGTGTAGTTTTACAAAATTATTTATACTAATTGGTGAAAAAACCGCAAATACCCTCATCACTATTTTAACCTATTACAAGCACTTAACAAGTAGTTTTAAACAATTTCTATATTAAAACTCTTACCTTGTAGGCACAAAACACAGAGAGATTATCTTGTACCACTTTACGTCGTTGCTCTGGGCGGCGAGACTAGGTTCACGTAGGTCGAGAGAAATCAATTAATTAATACTCAATAATTAATTTTTAATTTTAACCCTTTGATGACAGGATTTTAAAACTTTTTAAAATCATAAATGTGAAACCACTGGTTTCCTAGCGATTTTACTTGAGCTGGAGCATTTATTCAGTTAGGTAAAAAATGTGAGATATTTATTAGTTTAAATCTTGATTTTCAGATTTTCACTTTAGACACCCTACCTGTGGTTTTAGAAGAATGTGCTGCTGAAAAAATGTGCTGCTAACTTCAACACAGTCATTGAACTCGTGGTCATTCTCAGCCCCACCCGCCAGGTCAATAATGGCTTCTACGTTGACTTCGTCGAGCTATGGACAGTGAAGGCGGATTTACAATATGACATTAGGCCAGCGTACCGTCAATTTTTAATCAAAAGCGTGGGCGATTTGACCTTTTGACGCATGCTTTCCGCTGGAATAGAACCAGATTCTATTCCAGCGTCAACGTAACGTCAGGACTAGCGTAATATTGTAAATCCGCCTTGAGGCTGCACATTCTATCGTTACAATTATGAAAACTAAGAATCAATGAATTTATTTAAGTCCGAGATGTCCTTTTGCTAGGCTCTAATGGCACTTTTGACTACTCCTTTCTCTTCTGTAGCATTAGTCTTTCCAAATCATCTGACAGGTATATTTAATTGTTTATTTTCTTTTATTAAAATTATTTAATAGTTAATGATCTACCCGAAGTACTTCAGTTACTCAGAAGACATAGATCTAGTAATTTTTCTAGTTTTTTTGGAATTGGCGGAGTCAATTGCCATGACCTTGGTATTCATCTTGGTCTATCGCCTACTACACTGAATGCCATCATATTGAATAATAAAGGAGATACTGAGAGTTGTCTGCATGAGTGTCTTACTAAATGGTTACAGAACGCTGATGATGTACAAAAGACTAAAGGTGGTCCAACTATCAGTTCATTGATATCAGCATTGAGGAAATTAGGAGAGAATGAAGTAGCTGATGGAATAGATATGGAGAGTGAGTTGAGTATAGAATTCATATTCATTTATTTGCTTATTGTTTAGAGCATCCTGCTTGTAGAATTCTTGCTCGCT
The DNA here is from genome assembly GCF_000090795.2 of Amphimedon queenslandica. NCBI lineage: Eukaryota > Metazoa > Porifera > Demospongiae > Haplosclerida > Niphatidae > Amphimedon > Amphimedon queenslandica. The sequence goes on from NW_003546800.1 coordinate 53,104, forward strand.
ATACCTCAAACCAATCTCTACTGTCTGCATTACCTCAGCTGGCTATGGAATTGAATGAAGCAGATCTTATACAAGACATGATTTCCGCAGATTATATACTGGGAAAGGATTTAATGGACGGTGAGATAAAAGAAGCTGTGTGTCATGATTATAGAAAACTCGTGACATTTGCTGATATTTTATGCAAATCCAAAACTACTGCTGAGATAGGAGTTGCTATCATGAGAGACTACAGTAAGTACATGTATTATAACATTATTATAGTTATAGCTCAGTAAAGAGTGCTGTATGGCTGATAACGGCACGAGGGGTGGAGTCGAGACAGCCAATACAGCACTCTTTACTGTGCTATAATTAGTTTATGGGATATAGTGGGCGCATCAAAGGCGTCTGCCAAATGCACTCCTGGAGAAGTTTTCTTGAGTCTTCAAGGTTAAGACAAAGCCATTACAAACATTTAAAAGCTTGCAATACGATTTTCTTTGCCACGTGATGCTGCCCGACGATCAATATAGGAACATCTTTGGTCACTATAAACAGAAAAAAGCCAACAATTGTGGTAAAAGAGTGTTGTGAATTTGTTCTGTTGTGAGTCTTCTCTGGTCACGAAGAACTTCTCACCCAGTGCTGCTAGCCATTGTGAAACCAACCAACCGACACTCGCTTCCAGTGCTGTATGCAATATAACGGAACAGGCAGTGCCTTTGATGCGCCCACGTAGTATACTATAACAGTAACTAATGATTGTTGCATAGGAGAGATTTATGGGAGTGATGATGAGAATGGTAAGTGTCTTTACTTTACATTTATAATGCATTAATTATTTTATTAAAGGACTGAAGGTTTATCTTCCTGTGATTGTCACTTCAGAGTTTATGATAATGCGAATGAAGTTGGCAGATATAGTCGACTCAATTATGATAAAAAACCCTCGGTCTCCATCCATTGATGATATCAAACATGTACTGAGTACATACAACATGACATTATTGCCTCAGTTAGCTCAGTGTAAAAATATTCATGACATTTTACAATTAGTGCGTGATAAAAGTTCACTTGATGATAATAGCATGTTGGAGTATCTTGTTAATGAGTTTAATATAAAGGAGGGCAAGCCAGCTATTGAGGAATATAAAGAAGCTTTTGAGAAATTAAAAACAAAACTTCGTCAAATTTTGGAAGGAGAACTTTTCAAAGTTTTATCACAAATTAAGTCTGTTACCATTGTTGTTGAAGTTGTTGGCTATTCAGTACTTAAAGATGTACAGAGACTGTCATCAGCTGTTTTACCCCGTCATTTAAAGCTAAATGTCATTAGAGATGATGGTAGCATAAAGAAAGTTTGGAAACAAGAATCATCCACACTAACATCATCCACACGAACATCATCCACACAAACAACTGAAGTACCAGCAGGTACATCAATATTATTAATATGATACATAATGTAACTATTGAGTATAGGAATAGCAGAAAAGGATGAGGATCAAGTATGTTGCTGCAGGAGAAAGTTGAAACTATTCAAAAACAACTGGAGGAAGAAAAGGAACTTCATACAAAAGAGAAACAATTTCGTGAACAAGTTACAAAGGAATATGAAGAGAGAATAGCAACACTTACTGAACAACAGGAGGAAGTTACTGGAGACTTGAAACACAAGACAGAACAATATGAAGAATTAATATCAGGTTATATAGTGTTATTAATAATTATTATTGATTGATACTCCAATCATTATTATACTATAGATAATGAGCTTACTCATAAACAACTGGAGGAACTTGAGAAGGAACTAAAAGAAGAGAAAATTGAGAAAGAGGAGCTACAAATAAAGATTGACGATCTTCAACAAGAATTAGAGCAAGTATCATTTCAGAATGAATACACTATCACTCAATCAAGTTTGTGTGTGTGTGACATACATTGTGATTTCTATGTACACATTGTTTTACTTTTATAGAATTACAGAGTGAAATT
>NW_003546800.1:57481-59068 GCF_000090795.2 Amphimedon queenslandica
CAATCAATATTGGATTTTTATGAATTTTTAAAGTTGCTTCATGTACTGTACATTGTCATTCAGTGTAGCTGTACATGAATTATGGTTCATTGTCTCATTTTTGTCCATAATTACATACACATTTTAACAATACATAATTTCACGTGTTATACTTTCCTACAGATAATTTGGAAGGTCTGAGTGAGTCCCAAATAGCAGGGAAGAAGTTGTTCTTAGTTCAAGGAGACAAACCTCAACTGATGAACTGGGAGGAGTATGGACTGAGGATTAGTGTACCGAGGATAGTCTATCAGCATCAGAGACTGTAGAAGTATCAGTACTAGCTCTTGTAGGAGGACACTTCAAGTACATATACTGTACATGTAGTAATGTCTGTATACATGTAGTTAGTGGGGAATTATTGTGAGGGAAAACAATTGATAATTTATTCTTTATGTGCCTAGTGAAGAATGTATTACTGCCTTATAAATTTGCTCTCCAACAATTAGAACAATTAAAATTAATAATGATTATGACGAAATCTTTTATGCCAAAATTTAATTTTTGATGCATGAACTAACAAAAATTTTACCTGACAAAAATTACCGATTGTACATTGTACAATAATAAATATAGCCAGAAAGTTTCTTGGCAAAAAACTTTTGTGTTTGATGGCTCCTAGTCTATTTGTGGTTTTTTATTTTTGTGGATCATCAGTGAAGCATCCATGCCTCTCATTAACCTGCAAATATTAATTTTGTGATTTCAATTTTGTGGTGTCATTCCAAACCGCAAAAACCACGAAAGTTTTTGGCAATGAAAATTTTTGGCTATATGGTATATACATATACATGTATTTTAATTATTAATTCCTATATAGGTTTTCTGATAATACTAGACTAGTGAGTGCAGTGTATGCAATATCAACCAGTCCACTCCCCAAGTCACTGAGGATAGAAATGCAACACTGTATTGATCTCAGTGATCCTTCTTTATCCAAGTATCTTAAATTTGCTGTTGCTCCAGTTCACACAGCTAGTCTTCCTTACCAGTTCTCACTAATTGAAGGAGGAGAGTTTCCAGCATACCAGAGATATGGATGGATTGAACGAAGCAAGTTCTGTCAATTAGCTATTGTTGGGGAGGAAGAAGAGGAAAATGGAGGAGGTAGGAATGAGGAGAGGAAGATGGAGACTCAGGAGGTGAGGGAGGGAAAGGAAAGGGACAGACAACAGGAGGAGAGGGACAAGGAGCAGGAGGACAAGGAGGAGCAGGTGGAGTAGCTGGAGGAAATGAAGAAGAGAAAGATGATGAGAATGGAACAATTGCTTTAGAATCATGTGATCAACCAAGCACTTCATCATCACTTAGTAAGTATATATTTTTATTATATGAATATACCTCTCAATAATTCATCATACAGTTGTATCTACTCATTCCACTGGTATACCTGAAGCTACAGTTTATGCTGGACAAGTGTTTTATGAACGACCAGATTTAATGAGATTCACTGCTGCTAGAGATTTGAATGCCTTACGTCAGGTAACATGTGAAAGTTTTTTTATTTCATTGTTTTTGTTATTTGCTTGTAGTATATGAAGCAGACAT
>NW_003546801.1:0-1804 GCF_000090795.2 Amphimedon queenslandica
TGCAAATTCAACCTCAAATGATATCTCATCCTGATCAGTTAGTCCTGGTGTAGTCTCTGCTCAGCCCCTTCCGAGAGAGGAGAAAGGGTCTGGGGACAAACTAGACCTATCTTGTAGCATAGTGCTGGAATGTTAGCATTCCAATCAGATTTCTTGACCCACGTGGTTTAACCAAAGTCATGTGACAATTGCATCACTGGAAGCATGGAAATAGCAGAGAGAATTCTAAGAGCGAGTCTAAGAGATCAGATCAGAGAAGTGCTGACAGGTAGTGTTACATTTAGTGTTGAAAGAGGAACAGGTAGATGTACTGATTAAGTTTGCTCAAGGTCATGACCTTTTTTTGTCTCTTCCAACTGGTTTTGGGAAGTCTGTTTGTTACCAATGCCTGCCAATTCTTTTTGATATTGTTGAAGGACATATTCGTTCTCCTTGGTCTGTCGTTATTGTGTCAGTCCATTGTCTGCCCTGATGGAAGATCAGGTTGCAGCACCATTTTCTGGAGGAATAAGTGCAGTAAAATGGATTGATGCTGAAAATGAAGATCACAGGAGTCTGATTAGTCAAGGGTACTATCAAATTGTATTTACAAGCGCTGAGGTACTCTTAAATAAAAGTTGGAGTGATGTCTTTCGTTCCGATTGTCAATGTGTAAGAGCTTTTGTTATTGACGAGGCTCATTGTGTTAAAAAATGGTATGTGCTAGTTCTGGCCCAGCCCCTTCCTTTTAATAGGATATGTTCCTGTGACTAAACCTCATGGCTTTAACAGCAACAACAACTGCTGTAACAAGAAAGAATGTCATTCAAATTTTAAGAGTGGTTAAGCCAGAACTTGTCATTATATCTCCAGAAAAACCTATCATAATACTCTGTGTGGAAGCGAAGAATGACAGAATTGAGAAAATTTTTAACCCGTTAGTTGAGGGACTCAGAAGCCAAAGAACTGCAATGGAAAAAACTTTAGTTTTTTGTCGAACAAATCGCATTCTGTCCCCCTCTCGAATCGAATGACGAAATTCCATGAAAAGTAATCCAAGACCAACCCTCAGTATCTCATTGTCAATAGGATCGCTCTCATCTGCTTTTACAGGCACATATTGCTGCAGATGGACCATAATAACATCAGACATGTCTTCATTCTTTATCTCATCTTTAGGTAAAACTCCTAAAGGGACGTAGTTGTATGATCAGTAAAACATTTGATGAAACTAAACATGCACATACCACTTCAGACTTTTGTGTCATAATTTTATTTATTTGATATGTGGAGTGCCGTTTACCCATTTCTGAAAAAGGAACAGTGCTTTGTAACTATTCTACCTGATAATTGAAATAAATTTTATTCAAGCTGAACAGTATTCAAACTTGCAATAATTGCCACATTGTTTTGCAATACTTTTTGATCATATTTGATGGCAACACTTCAAAAATATTAATGCCTTCTACATCACGTAGCGATGGATTATCTATCCTCAATCCTTGAAACATCAATCCTATCACGTACTGCATACATATTGAAGTAATTTAACGTCTTAGTGTGATGGCCTGAAGGTTTTGTTAATATTATCCCCAACTATCCTGAAAGACGGAAGTGAACTGGTGGGTTGAACTTCAATTATAGAATCACTTGTGATAATATCTTTGTTCATATCACTGAATAGAGTAGACATAGATGGGCTAACAGAAGATGATTGACAATCACCTGCAGTAACTGATAAAGTAATGACAGTAATAGATAAAGCCAAGCTTTGATCACCTGGTATCAGAGAAAATAATAAATTAGTATGGGATACATGTAATAG
>NW_003546801.1:1814-25352 GCF_000090795.2 Amphimedon queenslandica
TGATACGTCTCAGTCTGATCAATAACTCTGGGCATGAACTATTCTATGAAAGTTAAAAAACAAACAGGGACACATAAGTAGCACAAGAAACATATTTTAAAAGCCAACTTCAATGAGAAAAACTCAGTCTGATCAGTCACGCCTGGTATAAATTGTATCTAGAAACTGAAAAAAGCAAATAGTGAGAATATAGAAAAGATCATTTTAAAAATAAACCTTTTATGTTGAGAACTTATTCTTAAACAATAAAATGAACCTAAGACACAAATAGTGAAACGTAAGTTGTTTATAAAACATTTTTAAAAACCAGCATTAAATAATAAAAACTGAGTTTGATGAGTCACTCTTTATATAAACTACACTGAAATTGAGTAAAGAAACAAATGGTAAGAAGTAGTGTACAAAACATCTTTTTAATGCCAACCTCAATGAGAAAAACTCAGATTTGTCACTCCTGGTATTGCGCATACTATGAAGGAGAGTGAAGTGAAAAGAATCAAATTGTGAGAAGTTGTACTTGAAAGATCATTTTAAAACCGATTTTAAATGATAAGAACTCAGTCCGATCAGTCATTCCTGATATGCACCATACTTTGAAACTTAAAAAAGAAATAGTGAGAAGTTGTTATAACTTGAAACAATAAACAAACTTTAAATGATTGGAACTAAGTCTGATCTGTCACAATTTTGGTATATATTATAAAGGAAGAGACAAAAGAAGAAATAGAGACAACTGAGTTGTACATTGTTTTAAAACTAATTTTAATGGATATAACCTAAGTTTGATTAGTAACGGCTAATATAAACCAAATTCAAAAGAACTTGTATCACTCCAACAACGAAACTTAAATGATAGGTACTCTGATTAGGCGTCCTAGTATAAATGGTATTATGAAACTGAGAAAAGGAGCAAATAGTATAAAGTAGTTCATAAAACATCAATTAAAAACCAATACAACTGAATAAAATGAAATTCAGATCAGTCACTTTTGGTGCTAACTATGCTATGAAAGTCAGAAAATAGGAAACAAAATTAGTGAGAAGTCAGAACATTAAACATCATTTCCAGAACCAAATGCATAGGATAAGAATTCTGTCTGATCAGTAATCCTCTTGATATAAACGGTGTCATGAAATTAAAAAATAGAGAAAATCATTTTAAAACCAATTTGCAATTGATATAAACTGAGTCTCTTCAATTACCAATTATATACACCTTACTATGAAAAACAGGAACAAATGCAGAGAAGTCAATGGATCATGAAACATCATTTCAAAAGGTAACCTTAAATAATAAAAACTCAGTCTGATCAGTCACTCCTGGTATAAATTATAGTAAGGAAGTGAGAAAGAAGAAACAGATATTAAAAAGTAAGTAGAATATTGTTCTAAAATTAATTTTAAAGGTAAAGAACTAATTTTGATAGATTTTTAATATACACCATACCATAAAACCAAAAGAAAGAAGCGAATAATGAAAAAACCATAAGAAAGAAATAATAATGAAAAGTGAGAATACAAAACATCATTCCAAAAGCAAAATTCAAATGATAAGTTTTGTGTCTAATCAGTCACTCCTGGTATAAATGGTATCATGGAACTGAGAAAAAGAGTAAATAGTAAAAAGTAGTACAGAACATGCATTTAAAGCAAATACAAATGAGACCTTAATCAAATTAGTCACTTGGTATGGCTATGCTATGAAAGTGAGAAGAGACGAGTAGTGAATAGTGAGTAGAGCATGAAACATGGTTTCAAATTAGCTTGAAATGATTAGAACTCAGTCTAATCAGTCACTTCTAGTATATACTATACTATGAAAGTAAGAAAAATAACTAAGAGTGAAAAGTCAGAAGAACAAAATATTCTAAAAACCAAAGTCAAATGATAAAAACTGGGTTTGATGAGTCACACTTGGTGTAAACCGTGCTAATTGAGGAAAAGAAGAATCAAAGTAAGAGAAGTCAGTAGTACAAAAATTACAATTCAAAACCAATTTTAAATGATAAAAACTATCTGATCAGTCACGACTGATATACACTATACTATGAAACTGAATGAAAAGAAACTAATACTGAGAAGTCATCATGACATGAATCATTGCAAAAACTAACCTTAAATGATAAGAACTCAGTCTGTTCAGTCACTCCTGGTATAAATTATACTACTATGAAAGTGTGAAAAATAAAAATAGTGAAAAGTCAGTAGTACATTGTTTTAAAACTAATTTTAAAGGATATAAACTAATTGTGATCAATAACGCAAACTATAAAACTAAGAAAAGAGAAACAAGTAGTGAGAAGTGAGAACATGAAACATTATTCTCATAACCAATGAAACATTATTCCCATAACCAAACTCAAATGATATATGCACTCTGTCAAATCAATCACTTCTGGTATAAGCTGTTATGAAACTGAGAAATGGAGCAAATAGTGAAAAGTAGTATGTCAGACCTCAATTTAAAACAAGAAATGAAAACTTGGTAGATCAATCACTTTTGGTATAAACTATGCTATTAAAGTAAAAAAAGGAGAAATAGTCAGTAGCACAAAAAACATTTCAAAACCAACTTCAAATGTTAAAAATTTAGTCAGATCAGTAACTTCTTGTATGAATTACATTCTAAATGTGAGAAAAGAAGTAATAATGAAAAGTGAAGAGCACATACAGCATTATTTTAAAACAAACTTCAAATAATAAAAACTGAGTTGAGTCTATTTCGTCACTCCTGATACACAAAATGGTATAAAACTGAGAAAAGAAGAAATAAATAGTTGAAAGTGAGAACATGAAACATTAGTTCCAAATCCAACCTCAAAAAATAACTCAGTCTGATCATTCACTTCTGGTATTTTAAATTTCACTTTAAAAGTGGAACAAATATTGACTATAAGTTGTACATAAAACATCATGTTAAAAGCAACCTCAAATTATAAGAACTCAGTCTGATCATTCACTTCTGGTATATACTACACGAAAAACTTAGAAAAGAAGAAACAAACGAGAGGCAGATGAACTAGATTTTGAAAAACCAACCTCAAATGATAAGTACTCAAGGTCTGATCAGTCATTTCTGGTATAACGGTAATATGAAACTGGGAAAAGAAGCAAATAGTGAAAAGTAGTACATGAAACATCAATTTAAAACAACTACAAATGATAAAAACTCAGGCAGATCAGTCACTTCTTGTGTAAACTATAGTATGAAACTGAGAAAGGAAGTAGTGAGAAGTGATTAGAGCATTAAATATCATTTTACAAACCGAGTCTAATCAGTCACTTATGAGAAAAAAGGAACAAGTTAAAAGTAGAATTAAATGAAACATTTCAGAAGTCAACCTTATACAAACTCTGGCTGATCAGTCACTTCTGGTATTTTTTATTTTACCATAAAATTGAGGAAAGAAGAAACAAATACTGAGAAATTAGTAGTACATAAAACATCTTAATAAAAGTAACCTCAAATAAGGACTCAGTCTGATCATTCACTTCTGGTATAATTTATAGTATGAAAGTGGGGAAAAAGAAACAAATAGTCAGTAGTACATAAAACATCCTTTTCAAACCAATTTCAAATGATAAACTGTCTGATGAGTCATTCCAGGTATACGTACACTGAAACTAAGTATAGGGAGAAGTAAGTATTACTTGAATCATCAGGTTTAAATAACAACAAATGAAGAGAACTTAGTCAGATCAGTCACTCATGGCATAAGCTATACTATGAAACTAAATAGAAATGAAACAAGTACGGACAAGTCATTAGAATGTGAAACATCATTTTAAAAAGCAACTTCAAATGATTAGAACTAAGTCTGATCAGTCACTAATAGTATAAAACTGTAATATGAAAGTGATGAGAAAAAAGAAAGAAATGGTGAGATGTCAGTAATTCATTTAACATTACTGGCACTATATTTAGTGATCCGACAGTCAGCACACTCATCATTTTACTATTGAACTGTAAGTGTATGAATATACAGATTATGATTATAATTACATTATGATTAGTTGTTATTAATATTTTTAAGAATAAATAAATCAATGGAAAAGTTCATCAAAAATTTTAATAACTTTTACAAAACCAGACTTTTCTTGGGAGCCTTCTTCCATCCAGAACATTTGAGATGTAACGCACTTAAAACTTTACTAACATTTGATACTGTGATGTTTAGTCATTTATTTTTTGCTTTAAGAACAGGACAATAGTACACACATTTCACTTTCTCCCATTGAACATCCTATGCCACTTACTGGTAAAATACCGGTTAATACTGGCTAAATAGATGCATTCACTAATACAGGCATTCTTCACATTTTCTGGAATAACTTCAACCATATCTTCAGTTACTAGCTTTACCTTAAAAACAACAAGTGCTCTAGCATCTCAAATGAACCACGCTAACATTATCTTTTCCTTACCTGTTAAGGAATTAGGTTTTCAAAAGTAACTGGTCCAGATTTCAACTTCTTGGCACCAACTACATTTTCTCTGCTCTCTTCGGTCGAACATTTATGCATTTCTGGTGGCAATTTTACAGCTGGCAATTTTTCTGCTTCTTGGCATACATCTGCATTCTTTTCACATATCACTTCATGTATCATATTATCTTCATCATTAGAAAGAAAATAAGTTGCTTGATGCAAGATTTGTGTTCCATGTGATACATTGACTGTTGTTTCTATCTGATACATTAAAAGGTTTTGTAGTTACAAACTCAATAATAATGTATACTGTAGGCTTCATAAATTTTAATTCTTTCAAAATACAATGTTACATTTAAGAAAGCAGATATACCACAGTTACAAAAAATTCTCATTATAGCTGCAACTGGTATACACAACTTCTGACATTCAATTTTAGACTGCAGTTACAGTCTCTGCCCGTTACCAACATAACATAAAAAAATTCCTATTTCCAAACATGATAACATTAACAAGAGCAACTGCAGTTACTCATTTCAATATAATCTTCAGGATAGTTTGGCAGGGGGTTGAGCCCCTTAATATTTCGCATTTGTCTAGTTTTATCAATATGAAGAATGTAAATGTAAAATAATGTATGGTTCAGATAATAATAATGCTAGTCCAGAGTTAATGTAATAATAATAATTATTAATAATATAAATTACAATATTAAATAAAATTAATTATTTACTATCACTTTTTATTAATAATTATAATTATTATTATATTTCATCAGTTAATACTTCTCTATAGTGCAAAATTTGTGATGGCGGAAAGTTTTACAAATTTGTCTAATAATCCATCTCACAGATTTATTTTTCACGAAGGTATACAATCTGCCATCTTGTGCCCTAATAATTTGATTGCTGCAGAAATACATATCAACTAAGTCCCAATAAAATAGTACAGTATCTTGGGCCAAAGTTTATCACAAATGAAAACAGAGAATTCTCCATTTTTATAATTTATCTGATGCATATACATGTTTCAGATAAGTGTACCAATTTTCATCTAATCCTGAGGCAAATTTGATTTTTTATGAATTTTTAAATTTTCTCTATAATCAGGCTAAAGTGTCACTAAATTTCATTAAAAAGAAAAAGGAGATAATTAGTACTTTTATAATTTTATCTGATGCGTTTAAAACTTTTTATATTGTGTAGGAAGTTTGAGCTGTTTCCGATAAAAATTTGTTTTATATGAATTTTTAAGAAAATTGGGCCAAAGTCCCTGTATTATAACACAGTGTCTTTGGCTAACTTTTGTCGAAGATATAAAGGAGCAAATTCTCTATTTTTCTAACTTTACTGAAGATCTTCCTTTCTTTATGCTGTGTGAAAAGACCAGACTTGCTTTAGAGAGCAGAGTACTAATGGTGATATTTTATAATTTGACTAATACATAAGGATTTTTTATAATGCGTACAAAGTTTGAGCTCACTCCGATAAAAGTTTAATTTTTAATGAATTTCAAAGTTGCTCTAAATCTGGCAAAAGTCCCAGTACCACAATACAGTGTCTTTCACCAAATTTCGTCAAAAATAAAAAGGAGAAAATTCTCCATCTATATAACTTCATCTGATGCATAATTATACATGTTTTTCTGTTGCATAGAAAGTGTGAGCTGGTTCAAAAAATGTAATTTTTATCAATTTTTAAAGTTGCTCTAAAATTGGCCCCAATTGCCTGTACAATAGTCCAGTGTCTTTGGCCAAATTTTGTCAAAAAAGACAAGAATTGATTATTGATTTTCATTTTCATAATTTGACTAATATATCAATGTGTTTTTTAATGTGTAGCTGGTTCAGATAAAAGTTTTACTTTTAATGAATTTTTAAAGTTATCTAAAATTGGGCCAAAGTCCCCATACTATAGTATAGTCTCTGGCAAAATTTTGTCAAACACAAAGAGGGAATTGTCAATGTTTACAGTTTTTATCATATGCCTGTTTTTTAATGCGTAGAAAGTTTGAGCTGATTCTGATCGAAGATTAATTTTTATGAATTTATAAAATTGCTTAAAATCTTGCCGAAGTCTCAATTACTATATAGATGCATTAGTAACACAGCATTACTAAGTAGGATTCACCTCCAAAGAAAATAGTTGCCACAAATTTTGCAGCCTTGTTATACCGGAAAGAACAAGCTCCTATGCTTACCAGACTTCATAGAGGACCTTATCTTGACCAGAGGACTCCATTGGTACCATTAGTGTGGCTCCAAACCTTTTCTAAGAGGAAAGTCAAAAATCCGTGGACCGACTGTTTTAACGTTCTTCATTTTCATCATGATCAAGTCCTGTCAATCCAGTTGTCAATCTGTATTTCAACTTTGCTTCATGATAGAAGACTAATTCTTACACCATGTACTCCAATTAGGTATGCATAGGTCCATATTCTCTAAAACAATTCTCCAAGAAAGAAGTTATGCTGTGACACCTGGATCAGGCCATCTTAGTTGTGCCTGCCGCCATTTTGTTAATTATTAAAGCATGTGCTCCAAAAGTTGAGTGTGATTGCACAACATGCTCAGATCATTGGCTCTATTGATTTGTACTTGTAAGGCTACAGAAGAAGAGGTAAGGCTTACATTACATCAGTTATTCATAGCATAATGTCTTCTATTGCACAGGTAATCTTAGTAATGTTGAGGGACAGACAAAAGACTCTTCTTGCCGCAGTGGCAATCATTATGTGGGTATAATAATTTTACTTTACTGGGTTTGCCATTTTACTGCTTTTGCATCACAAGATGTAGTAACATACGTCATAAGTGTGATGCACATCAGATATCATATGCTCTATGGGAAACATAGCGACCAATTCTATTGTCACAACTATAATGACACTAGATGACATTTATGCGATATGCTACAAGCCAATGGAAGATATTGGCAAATTGCTGAGAAATGCAGGGGTGCTAGGAGACTTGACTGATCATGACTCTCCCAAGTGCAGTAATGGGAGGATGAGGCTTGCCAGGGACGCTTCATATTTGTGAGATCTCATGGTTTGAAAGTGCTCAGACCACAAGACCTGTAATGTCATATTTAACCCTGGAGCAGATCCTTCAGCTGATGCACCACTGGGTGTGGCACTGTGACCAAACCTTCATTTTGAGGGAATGCCACACTGGTTCAAACTATACAATTGTAGATTGGTGCTCCTTTGCAAGGAAGGTTTGTCTCACATTGTTTAAGAGAGACAGTCAGCCCTTGGTGGACTTGGGAAAGTGGTGCAGATAGACGAGTCAATGTTTGGCAGAAAAAAATTTAATAGAGGGGCGGAGGGTTGATTGCCAGCAAGTGTTTGGAGGCATTGAAATGGGATCAGAGAGGTGTTTATGGTGACTGTTCAAGTCAGGTCTGCTGTTACATTGATCCCCCGATCAAGAAGTACATTCTTCCGGGTACGAGTCATCAGTGACTGTTGGAAAAGCTACAATACCCTTCAACAGGAAGGATATATTCAAGGGACTGTGAACCTTAGTATAGAGTTTGTCAACAGTCAAACTGGGGATCACACCCAAACCATAGCGAGCACTTGCAGGGCAATTAAGCAATCTCTCCCTCAATCAGGCTCTCTAATGGAAATGTACTATTCTTATTTTGCTGAGTACATCTTTTGGAAGCACTACCAGGAACAGGCTGATGATTGCTTCCTCGCATTCTTAAAGAAGCCAAGGAAAGTCTATCAGCCATCATTGACATAAAGTCTCGTTTCACCCATTCTCTTCTAAGCTCTTTAACCAGTTCTTTTCTGAGCTAATTCCTTTTCCACCAGTTCCTTTTAGAACTATTTGGTTTGTTTTAGAACCTCACTACCAGTTTTAGAACTATTTGGTTTGTTTTAGAACCATTTAAATAAATATTATACAAATTGTTATACAACGCACCAAAACTCAAGTAGGCTGTGAGGGTTGAGGGTGAAGGTTTTGATGTTTCTAGTAGGGTTTTGTGTTGGTGGTTGTGTGGGGGGCCAAACCCCCCCTCACAACCACTGACTAATAAAAACATCAAAAACTAAACCCTAAAGCATCACAGCCTACGAAGCATTCTCTTCAAGTTACGTCCCGTTTCTAATTTTAGGGCACAAGGGTGTAGGGTTTAGGGGTTAGGGTGTAGTGTTTAGTTTTTTAGGTGCTCAAAAACAAATGACCTTCCTCTAATTGCTGCTGCAATATTTCTTTTTTGACAGTTTTCCTTTTCAAATATATTCATTGTAAAATAACAATTTTTATTAAATTCATTCATAACATTAATATAGGAGGTGCTTAAGTCTCAGCCTCCACCACACCTCCTCCATACAAGGCTTGCCTCAAATAACATCCTGTTAGCTCAGGCTATTGTGGGGCATCCATCAATGATGTCATGGGTGATGTCATAGCCTTAAAATTGCCGATCTACTTGGGGCTGCTAAAGTGTAATTGACCCCATTATGTTTGCAGTTTCAATTCATTGTTGATGAAATTCACTTTATTAGAGGCATGTGTTCTTAATAATAAATCATATTTTAATTATTTGTAATTGCTGTTATCATCTATGAGTATGGAAATAATCATTACTGAATTGGGTGTAGGGGTGGCTATATATCTGATGTTAGGGTGGCTCTTATTATGGTTTTTATTATGCAATATCACTGACAGGTATATGTACTGTATTGTAAATGACATGATTATATTTTCCTTCCTATAGTATAACAATGTTTCAAAATAAGAAACATTGGGCAAGCACATGGGACAAGTAGAGGACTAAATATTATTATTTGTGTATACTACAGACACATTGGGAATGCTTAATATTCCTTTCAATCTTCAACAGTGATTAATATTAATTGTTAAATAATTTAGGGGTGTGGTAACTAGCTGCGTATGTACATTATAGTTTAGAACTATCTTACTGCCAGAAAAAAATGGGTTCTGTAGTTGAAAAAGTGTAAATAAAATGATTCAAACAGGAGACATATTGTCCTGTAAATTGTAATAACCACTCGTACACCTGAACAATTCAATGTATGTCATCACTAGCACTGCAAGTGATCCTCCAAAGTGATCTGATTTTGCAGTATAAAAAGAGGCAACAAAAATTCTAATATTTATTTTTAATACCTTAGAACTTTAACAACTTCAAGTGATGGGAGACAGAGCTTGAAGCAGCAAAAATAGCAGGCTATACTTGCAGCGCGGGGATGACAATGGTAAACATTAAGAAAAAGGAGAAGAACAAGAAGGAATTCTTCATCGAGGGAATCACTTGATGTACCTGGTCCTGACTATTGCATTGTCAATCCAGAACAGTGGGAGATGATGAAGCAGCAGATGAAGCAGAGTCATCAAGGAAAGCAGCAGCAGAAAGATGAAGCGGAGGAACCCGACGGTACTGCTGAGCATGAGTGCAGCCAGCCCACTGATGCAGAGAAGAAAGGAAAGGATAATGAAAAGAAGAAAGGAAAGGATAATGAAGGAAAGAAAGGAAAGGAGAATGAAGCCGTTGAAGAGAAGAAAGAAAAATATGACAGGAAGGACCGTAGGAAAATGAAAGAGATGGGCCTGGAGGCGGTGGAAGTGGCTTCCGTGGAAGAGGAGGTGGCTGTGGAGGAAGAGGTAGTCATAGAGGTAGAGGCAACTATGGGTGGGACAAATGCTAATGCAGCTCCAACAGGCATCATGCTCACCACCACCATCATAGCTATAATAAATTATTTATATCTGATTCTGTATACATAATTGTGTAACAAATATGATTATTAAAAGAAAGTCTTGATTGACTATAATTGTATCATTGAAACAAAAATAAGAAATTGTAGTGTATTAGCAGAATCACAAATATTCTTGACGAAATAATAAAAGAAGAGAGAGAGTTAGAAAGGAAAGAGGAAATGAAGGAAAAATAGGAATGTTTTAGAAAAAGTGGCAAAAGAGAAGTGACAGCAAATGATAACCAACTAAATACCAACACACTCACAATACTAAATAATTTGATAAAATGTTGACTAAACGATAGATTTGAATGACAAATGACAAATGAACGAAGGAACAATGAACAAACAAGACGAACGAACTGTAGTTACTCTGCTGAGATCTGTATGTGTGTGTATGTATATTGCTGAACACGTGTAACTATGTCGTTACAAGTCATGAATAATAAATATAATGAATGTATGATTATAAATGTCTGGGCCAGTGTACATGACAACCAGATTGAGTAGATTGCAATAAGGTTACATTATGCTTCTTTAGTATAGATGAAGAGAGGGGGTGGGTAAAGTAGGATTGGCCAATTCTACCGCCAGAGGGTTGGGAGGAGTAAGAAAGGGAGGAGGAAGAGGAGATTGAGGCTGAGAGGGAGTGGAGGGAAGAGAACAATCAAACTCACCATAGGCTGGTTTTAGTTGATCTACTGATACATTAGTGTGAGTGCCATTCTGTAAGAGAGTAAAGTACTTTGGTCTTCTTTTTACAACCTTGAACGATCTATCATAGGTGCACTGAAGAGCGTGCGCATCATGACGAACAAAGATATGGAAACAATCATTGAGAGTTCAGTCTATGTAAGACAAACGAGTGTGGGGCATGAAGGATCAGCCTTCACTGCTTGTATTGCTGCTTGCAGTTGTATAGCATAAAGAGGATCTGGAACTGGGTCAGTATGAGGAGAAATAACCCCTCCAAGAATCCTTAAAGTAGAACCATACACCAGTTCAGCTGTAGTATATGCAATGTCCTCCTTTAGAGTAGTTCTAATACCCAGTAGTATCCATGGTAATCCAGACAACCAATCATGAGAAGACTAAAGGCACTTTTAGCAGCTTCAAGCTGTCTGTGTAATCACTCCACCACACGATTTGCAATTGCATAAGTATGCTGTGGTACAAATGCAACGAGAGCCAAGGACTTGCATCAACTAAGACCAGAGAGAGGACTCGAACTGATGACATTGGTTTGTAGTGATGTAGGTTGGAACTCCAAAACGAGCTACTCAATGAGAAATGAAAGCTAGTGCTACTGATGTAGCAGCACAGTCACTAAGAGAAACTACCTCTGGCCACCAAGTAAAACGGTCCATCATAGTAAGTAGGTGAATCCTCCAGACTGAGAAAGTGGTCCCACCAAATCAATATGTAGTACATGAGTGAGTCTTTGATGAGGAACTGGAAATTGAGACAGAGGTGTGACTGTATGTCTATGTACATTCACTCGATGGCATAAGGGATTCTACCCCGCCCGCTTTCTGATGCCAGCATTGATTTCCGGCCATACAAATCGAGCTGTTACCAGCTGCTGGGTTGCTCTAATTCCAGGATGGGAGAGATTATGTAGAGCTGTAAAATCTCACTGATGAAAATCATGAGGACTAAACAGGTGGGGTGTACCAGTAGAAACATCACAAATGATAGTCGCATTGGAGAAAGGCAGGGGTTGAGAGAGGAGAGTGAGTGTCACTGAGAATCTGTAACTGTGCATCAGTAGTTTGAGCTGATGCCACCTCATGTAAACTTAGAATAGGCATAATATTAGAAGTGAGAGAGTGAACCAGTGAGAGTGCATAAGCTACAGCATTGTCAGAACTTCGAATATGACGGATGTTGGGATGTGAATTTTAGCATATAGTTGAGATGTCTGACATATCTAGGAGTGACGATTAGACTGACACAAAGGGAAGAAAGTGAGGGGCTTGTGATCAGTAAGGACATGGAATTGACGACCTTCAACAAAATGTCTGAAGTGCTTGATAGCCCAATAGATTCCGAAAAGCTCTTTATCAACAGTACTATAATTTCTTTCTGCTGGCTGTAGCTTCTTGGAAAAGAAAGTGAGAGGCTGCCAAGAGGACTTCACCCACTGCACTGGAGAACACATCTCGTAGCAACATCAAAAGCTTCTGTAGCTAGATTCAAAGGAGCATCTGGCTTGGGATGAGATAACAAAGTAGCATCAACCAGAGCAGCGTCAAATGCAGCAATAGCATACTCACTCCACACAATTTAATTTTCAGTTTGTAGTCTTTACCTAGATATTTGTAGATGAGAGAGTAGACATGCAAAATCAGGAATAAATCTTTTATAGAAAGTTACAAGTCCCAGGAACTCACAGAGCTTTCACTGTGTGGTTGGGCAGAGAAAATTACGAAGAGATTCAACTTTCTCGGGAAGTGGTTTGATCCCAACCTTGTTAACATATCCAAGAAAAACAACTCAAGAGACTCCAAAATGGCCATTCCTGGAGTTTATGATGCTCACTAAAAAGAGTCAAAACAGCTGCAACATGATCCAGATGCTCTTCCTTAGTGGTACTAGTGATAAGGACATCATCAAGCATGCATATGTATGTGGAAGGCCCTGGAGTATTTTGTTAATGAATCTTTATGGAAGGACTGAGCCGCATTCCGCAGGCCAAGTGGCATTCATATGAATTCAAAAAGACCAAAAGGTGTCGTAATGGCTGTCTTAGGTACATCTGCTGGTTCGACCAAAATTTGATGGTATGCCCATAGAAGATCTAATTTAGAAAACACTGTAGTGCCATGGAGAGAGGTTGTCAGGTCTTTTATATGGGGCATTGTGTACCGATTGGGAGCCGTGACTCTATTAAGGGCACAATAATTTCCCACAGGGATGCAAGTTACCCAATTCTTTTGGGACCATATGTAGAGGAGAGGTCCAGCTACTAAAGAAGGGTCTAATAAGTCCCAACTGCAACAATTGCTGCAATTCGTTTTTAGCAGTCTTCAGCTTGTCAGGGTAGATAGAGTCTTCTAGTTGTTACGTAAACAAGAGGGCCTGTTGTTGTGATATGGTGGGTGATATGGTGGGTGTCATGGTGTTTCATGTGACAATGAAGGTTTGGCTGTAGAACCTCTGGGAAACCTTTGACAATATCCTGGAATTCACTGTGGTCTGAAGGAGGAAGCAAAGTGAGACAGAGGGAGGACAGATCAAAAAGAGTTCCTTTTACATTTATATGTGTCAAATTATCAATTAGCTTATGGTGTCCCGTATCTACAAGATCAAAATGTCTCAAAAAGTCTGTTCCTAAAATTGGAATAATCATGTCTGCTAACAGGAAAATCCAGTTAAACGTCCTTCGAAGTCCAAGGTTGAGTTTCAATGAGTGTGTACCATAGGTAGCAATAGTAGCTCTATTAGCAGCTTAAATGTATGTCCTTTTTGACATGTCTTCTTCTTGGAAGAGGGTGGTATAACACTTACCTCTGCTCCAATGTCGACATGGAAATGGAGAGATATGGTTGGATTGGAAATGTAGATGTGGTTTGAACCATGGCCAGCAGTGCTCGCTGCCACTAGTGGCTGGCCCGAGCATTTTCTGATCAAGAACATGGTTTCTTACATTTGCGTGATTGATCCCCATAGTGTTCGTGGTACCAAAAGAAGTTGAATAAAAGATTGGAAGGCCTCCTCGGGGAGGGATGGCGATTAAGAGGAGGAGAATGACCACAAGACGGTGCTCTGCCAGCACTCTTTACCAATTGTGTAAAGCGAGCTACCTCCTCTCCCAGCTGTGCTACCTCTGTGAAAAGTAAATCACTGTTTGAGACATTATTGACAGGTGGTGGTAAAGAAAGTTCCATTAATTTGTGAGCCGGAGAGCAAGTTCTGACAAAGGAGTAGCAGATTTGGCTGAAGCCAGCACCATCCTGACTCCACTGGGCAACCTTTACAAGAAGAGCTCCTGCATAAAAGATGAACTTCATCAGGGACTGTCTCAGCAATTGCTCCATTCTACATAATAGCTGTGAAGGCTTACGGTCACCGAGTTCTTCCCCAGTGAACAACTGCTGTAGCAGCCACACGCAACTGTCCGCTCGATAAGAGCTTCTTTGAGACAGTCATACTGATCAGAGTCAGGAGCCTTGAGAATGAGGTCACATACCTCCATAGCTACTTATGGCGAGAGAGAAGTGATGGCATAGTCATATCTTGTTTTCTGAGAGGCAATATTTCTTGTCTGGATCTGCGCTTCTACTTGAGTAAACCAGATATGAGGATTGGCTGGCCAGTAAGGCGGTACCTTGCGAGAGATGGAGGCTAGAGTATCTGGACTAGGTGAGTTAGCCATGTTCCCAGTCTGAGTCACTAATATAGTGTGATCGTATGATTGAATTAGGAGAGTCACAAATATTCTTGACCAAACAATAAAAGAAGTGAGAGAGTTTGAAAGGAAAAAGGAAATGAAGAATGGGAATGTTTTAGAAAGAGTCAGTAAAGAGAAGTGACAGCAAATGATAAAGAAATTGGCAAAATACACTAAAATAGTTTGATGAAATGCCTACTGAACGATAGAGATAAATGATGAATGATAAACGAACAAACAAACGAGACAAATGAGCTGTAGTTACTCTGCTGAGATCTGTATATGTGTGTGTATACATATTGCTGAGCACATGTAACTATGTGGTTGCAAGTCATAAATATTAAATATATTGAATGTATGAATATATTGACCACCACAAAATATACGTACAATTGCAGAGCTGTGAAAGTATCTAGTGAAAATGGCTATAAATATAAAATATTCTAAAAGAAATTAACACAAACAAGTTATTACAAAAAAAGAGATTGAGTAGGATTCACTCTGTATGAATTTGTCAAAAAAGTAATAGAATCAAGGATAAGTAGGATTCCAAACGACTGACTATATCCATACAAACGAAACTACAAAATCAAAGTCCTAGTCTCGTGAAGCAATTTCAACTGTACATTATTACTTTAAAAGTACAATGTAAGAGTAGAAATTGCATCATGGGAGTAGGATTTTGTTGAATGAGACAGTCTCATATCGGCCATAGCTTAAAAAACAAATAATTTAAAGAGTAATGTCATAATGGCCATAGCTTACAATGAATGATATATGAGACACTGATATTGGCCATAATAATTAATGATAATACATGACTAATGAACTAAACACTAATATTGGCCATAACAATTATTAATGATCCAGATTGCCATACTTTTTAACCTTTCTTGGTGACCGTTGCACCCCTAAAAACTTTACTCTCAGAGGGGTGCTGTAGCAGAGCTAAAACAAAGTTTTTAGCAACTGTACTTGTACCACTGCCAATTTGACCTAAAGTAATTCAGCTCCATTGCAATATTGGTCTGTCTTGCTTGAAGTAAAGTGAAGGGACATGGAGTCGGGGAGAAAACAAACATTTGAACACCAAAGCTTCGAGAATTCATCACAGCTCAGAAATGCACATAGGCCACAATGATACCAGTGCAGGTAGACAAACCTCTGATAGTTGGGAAGATGGAGTTAGACAAGCTACAATTTTTTGTAACATATCTACTGTAACAGGCTCTTTTTTGATCTCAAGAGTAGCCAAACTACAATTAGGCCTTAGATATAGCAAGTTATTGGATATATGCAGAATTATCACTTACAGGTGATACTTGATGCGAATTAGTCCATATCCTACATCTATCATAGGTAAAGACCATAAACGTAAAGGATTATAGATACACACATTTTACTCAATATAAGTAGCAACCACTTTATAGTGTCCCAAATAACCTAACTGAAGAAAATAAGTAGTTGAATGTTACTAGAGACTCAAGTTTGAATCTAGGAATAAAATTTTTAAATGGTATTTTAAGCAAATTTTTGTTGTGCGAAGAAATAAACACCCAGGCTTTTATTTCAACATTTACAGTAGATACTTTGTTGTGGAACTCTCAGCTTTCGATTTACTGGCAACTGTGAAGCCAAAGACCAGAGCAAGGGGTTTTGCTGCACATTCAATTTATTCCATGCATTGGCCTTAATTAGTTTAAGGAAAAATTTTCCTGGGTGCAAAAGTCGTGGCAACCATCTTGTTTGGGGGTGAATCCTACTTAGTAACACTACCACGTTACTAATATTATGCCAATGCTATGCACCATGTCCTTCCATCATAAATTCAGTATCAATTTTTCATAGATTCGTAACTTATCTATGGATTAAACAATAAAAATAATTCACAATTCAGTACTCAAACTTCAAATTGCCAAGCACTATACCTTGTGTTAGAAGTTTCAGAGACATGAAGCTCACTTGCTTTAACATTTCTCATGTGCAGCATCAAACCAAAGAAGATAAAAATGATACATTTCGTCATTTATCATGAAATAGGAGGAGGATGAAAGTTTGAGATGAGATGTATCCATCAGATTATGAAATTATGTATTGCAGAGAATCACAACGGTATGTAGACAAACCTATATGCAGTTAATGCCAAACATAATAATGACAACATACACCAATGTGACTTTCAGTGTGCCAAAAAAAGAATACTAATATGTATTTTACAATTTGCGTATGTATTGGAGTTAGTTGTTATGTATTGTAATATCATTAATATAATTACAGTACTGCTCAGCTATAACTTTAATTTTACATGCGTGATCTCCAGCAAGAGACACAGTTGGCGCTCGTGAAGAATCACTGCATGGAAGCACGTGCACACGATTGCGCACGTGCACGTGCTCAGCCACGTTAAACACGTGCCAAACGTGAGTGCACGGGTGTCAAAAGGGGCAAATAACTTTTCCTTAATCATTATTGAAGGAGAACAAAATGGGAAGAGTTTCTGTTGAAAGAAGACGAATAGTTCTTTTAAGAACTCAAGGCTGTTCAATTCAGTCAATTCAGGAGAGACTCGATTAGGAAGATAGTGTTATTTCGAAGATGGGAATCTGCTACATTATAAGGAAGTTTAAGGAAAGCGGCACCGTCGGTGACTTGCCAAGGAAGTGATCAAAGCTACTTAAGAAAGATAAGTTGGCATTTATTGATGAGAGCTTGAAAAAGAACGATGAGTTCACAGCCAGGATTTTAAGGGATGATTTTATTAAGGAAAGGCTGACCTCTCCGTGTTAATCACCACTGGTAAAAGAGGAAAATACCAACTGGGCAGGAGAGCAACTCACCCCAAGTACTGTCAGCTGGTGAGAGAGGCAAATAAGGCAAGGAGATTAGACTAGTGCAAGGACAGATTGATGAAAAATGAGCAATTTGACGATGTTGTATTTACTGATGAATGCTCAGTACAGCTGAACAGTCATGGCCGCCTATGCTTTCGTAAGAAGAAGCCAGGAAGATGAAACCAAAGCCTAAGTATGCCATCAAAGTTTATGTATGGAGCGGCATATGGAAGACAGGCACTACAGAATTGGTAATATTCAAAGGGATAATGAAAGCTGCACATTATTGTACTATTCTATGGGATGGCTTGCTTCCTTTCATTAGCAGCCACTTCCCTGATGGTGATTATCGCTTCCAACAAGATAATGATCCCAAGCATACTAGCCGCCTTGTGAAATCATACCTTGAGGATCATTCTATCAATTGGTTGAAAACGCCAGCAGAAAGTTCAGATTTGAATCCTATAGAGAATGTATGGGGGTCATTAAAATACTTTGTTTCCACCCATCATAAGAAAAAAATTTGGACTCCATTGTTAGTGGTATAGCTGCATTGTGAAAAACTCTGACACCAGCCGTATGCTCAAAATACATTGACCACTTGCAGAAAGTTATGCCAAAAGTAATTGAAGTAAATGGGGAAGCTTCTGGTTATTAAGTGCTATACTTAAAGAGTAGTGATTGATCCCGACAAATGTGTGGCTTTCAGAGGCTAATTAAAACTGTTCCCTGATCCCATTTGTCATTGGCAGCTACAGAATCTTGAATTAACCAGGGCTCATTAATTATTTATAAGAATTAGGGGTGTCGTCAATTAATAAAATGACTTAAAGTCATTATGATAGCTCACAAAAGCCAGTTACCATACTAAAATAACTGTAAAGTGGAGCCGATAGCAAGTTTAAACAGTTGTGGCTATAAAAAATGAATTCTAGTGATGATCTCACTCCTAATAATAACAAAACACACCTTTTGGGTGTGATTTTGGCTGAAAATTGCTAGTGCAAAGCCCTGGCTTGCCCTGGCCTATAGCCGCCAATGCCATTTGTAGAGTGGAAGTCATGAAGTGATTGCCTTAGAAAACAAGGTATGAATGTTTGGAGTGTGCTTGTACATCATTCGATATAATTTTATCAAAAGGCATAACTATCTTATATAGAGCTATAAAATGAGTGTTACTTCAGCTCACCAATGAGATTGTGCAATGTACACTGTGTATAAGATAAGTGTATTCTAGCACATGTTATTTCTGTTACTTTTAGAAAAATGCCTGGGAATGGTGAAGAGACAGTTGAAGTCCATGCAAAAGGTATGCACACCAAACTAGTTTCAGTTTTTACTGTCACGTGCTAAGAAGATAGTGTGGTGGAAGATTTAGAATGTATAAAAAATATATTATACATTAATTTGTACATGTATTTGTATATATTTAGATAAGACTGAAAGTATGGCAAAGAGCATGCAGTTACAGTATTATATTAGACAAAAAGTGAATATGAATTGTAATAAAAAAGGTACATAATACATTTAGATGTACATTTACCAATTTTACTGACAGAAGATGTAATGAGGAAAAGATGTAGGTATAAAGCAAATTACGTGAAGCTTTACATGTTATAGCATGTTGCTTCTTAGGCCTAGCTATATCCTTAGCTTTATTCAAGGTAATAGCAGTAGTATCAGTATCATCCCGTGTACAAAGAAAGGTAAAGGTACATACACATGTAGGCTATAAAACTGACATTAATCATTCGCTTCTTAGGCCTAACTGTATCCGTAGCTTTATTCACGGTAATAGCATTAGTATCAGTATCCTGTGTACAAAAAAAGGTAAAGGTATACAAACACGTTACACATTGATAACGAAGTTACATCATCATCATCAAGATACCGTTCTTCCTTTATTTGCATCATTTTCTCACTTCCTAGAACAACCATGTTAACAAGAAGCTGTAAGTCCTTTACTCACCTTTGTCAATTACGTGGCATTCGTAATTTTTATACATCAATCTGTCATTTACGGAATATGATCCATCTAAATTATGTTCTGGCACTAAAATAAGGCCTTTATCCTCAAATTCCAGGAGATAAAAAGTTTCTGTCTCAGAGGCTAACGTTCTTGCTGTCATTGTTGAATTTGTTGTTCAAAAGTTAGATGTTAGCATTGTTATAGACTAGTTGTAGCAGCTCTTATACTGTAAACGTATTTCCCTTATTTCACGTGGCAGATTTGTGAGCATGCGTGCTACTGTATATTTACTTTATGAAATGCATACATGCATTTTTAGACATATCAAAACATATATTGACACATTAAAATAATATGATGCATATATATATATATATAAAGACCATGCCAGTTCTAAGTGTACTCCACAGTACATTACACTTGTGCACCACAGAATGTGATAAGATACATGATGTAGATGATAAATACATGATACAGGTGCTACTCCTTGTACCTTGCACTAGTGTGCATTGAGTAAATAGAGAAGCTGCCCTCGTGTCGTGTACACAATAAGTAAAGTTATAGCTAAGCGGTACTATACATTAACATTGATTGTATTACTATTGCGGTATTGTTTAAATCTTATCATACATGTGATCAACTGAATCTTTGTTACCTACTACAGTGTGAGAACATTACATGGTGGAAATGGTGGCCTATAACACTACAGACCATTGTTGAGATTGTTATTCCACTTTGTACCGCTGACTGTAGTGCCGACTGTGAAGGCTACTGCCATAGGTGGCCGGAGAATTTCTAATTCTCCCCCGGCTCATTAGTTATGCATAAAAGTTAGGGGGTGTGGTTAATTAATTATATCACTGAAAGTTACTGACACAAGCCACTTAAAGCCAGTTGCCACACTAAAATGATCAACTGATAGTGTGTATTAACAGCTGTGGTTATAAAAAACAAATTATAGTAATGATGTCACTCCTAATAATAACAAAACATGCCTTTTGGGTGTGGTTTTAATTAACAGCTACCCAGGTATAGCCTGGGCGTTCCTGGGCCTGCAGCCACCTATGGCTTCTGCCACTTATCAAGTTACTCCTCCCAACCTGTTTCCATTCAAAAGCCAGAGGAATGGCCTAAGTGAATTCTAAGCTTCCAGTGCTTCGGAGTTGCATCTGTACTTGCTGAGAAGAATGAAGAGGAGGTCAATACACTTAAACACTGTATGGGGGATGAGGCAGATGATCTTTTTGATTGTTTAAAGTTACCAACGCTGAAGTGAAGGATTATTCTACTGTTAGAGGAAAGTTTGAAGGTTTTTGTCAAACCAAGAATTGTTATTTAGGAGAGAACAAAGGTAAATTTGAGGATGCAGGAGGATGGGGAGACAGTAGCGACTTTTATTAAGGACCTGTATATTTTGGTGGAGCACTGTAAGTATCCAGCCTGACAAGAACATATGATTATTGACAGATTAATCGTTGGATTGCGTGATTCTATGTTGTCTGAGAGGCTTCAGCTTGACTCACGGCTGACAGTGGATTCAGCTTTTACTGCTGTACGTCGATCAGAGTCAGTACAGCAACAGCAGAAGGACATTCAAAAAGATGAGAAGAAACTGCCAGTGGACAGTGTAGAGAAAAAGAAATTTGTTAATTGAGAGAGAAGTAGTGCCCCAAAAACCAAGAAACGTCCACAGCAGTCAAAGTGTTCTCAATGTAGGGTCAGCCCAAATCATGAATTTAAAGGCTGCCCAGTGAGGGACAGTGTGTGTAGAGCTTGTAATATTTGGGAACACTATCAGACAGTGTGCAAAGTCTCAGACATACACAGAGTCAGAAAAGGATAATGAAATATTCTTATGACTTGTGACAAAGTAAACTTTGGACTGTAGAGGTACAAGTGAATGGGAGCAACATAAAGTATTGCATAGATACTGGAGCTGAAGCTACAGCTGTCGCAGAACGCATACATCGATTGATCGGTAGTCCAGCACTACAACCACTTGACAAAGAGCTAAATGGACGGAACGACAAACGTGCAGACTCACCTGGTCTTTTTGAAGGTGACTTACAAAAAGGTGATTACAGTATAGCACATATATATTGTGGATAATTAATTTTGCTAATTGGCAAAATTTGCAAAAAATTTTATCTCCAAAAATTTACAAGTATACCATTAACTAAATAGGTGGTGCTTACCAGAAGCCACACCTTCAGTTTAGAACAGCGCATGCATCAAGAAAATTGTCTACTGCTAGCTTGTTCAAGTATTTTAAGTAGACTGCTTTTGCTCCTACTTGTCAGACCACTTCACCTCTACCTGATCCTGATGGCAATCTTTCGTCTAAAGTGCCTCTGAGTGCTAAAACTTCTGCTAACAATAAAGTAGCTACTGCTAGATCTACCCAGAAACATGAGCAAGGTGGTTACAATAGGTTCACTCCCAAGAATAAGTGTGTCATTGCTCAAAAAGGTATTGAAAATTGTGTTACCAAGACAGTAACCCAGTACAACAAGAGCTTACAAGATTGACAGCTGCAGAAAAGTAGTCAGAACTTGGATCTCTCAGTACAAGAGGCAGCTTGAGATGCAAAGGTGTGCGGCCACATGGGATGAGGTTTCATCACTTGCTACTCCTATTGTAAAACTTGACCCAAAGCATAGGGGATGGCCTTTGCTGTTGGGAGAAGAGCTTGACAAGTACGTTAGGGAATAAATTGCTAAACTGCGTTGAAATGGTGGAGTAATAAATGTTCAGATTGCTTTGTCAGCAGGCAAAGGGATAGTAAAGAATTATGATACGAATTTGTTGGAGTGTAATGGTGGCCATAATACTTGAGATCGACCAAGGGCTAAAACTTTGCTGAGACGAATGGGCTGAGTAAAACATAGGGCAAACACGTAAGTCAAAAGTATCTGTTAAGAGGTTTAAATCATTGAAAGCTCAGTTCAGTTAATTATAAACTCGGACCATACAGGAATTAATTATGTCCAAACCAGCAACTGGACAGTGGCTGACGAAGGGTCTTCAAGAGTTAAAATTGTGGGATTAGGTGACATGAACCAAATTCTGCTGTCCTTGATTGTTTCCTTAGTGGCGACTTCCACCTCAAGTCATATATTATTCTGGTAAAACTCCTAAATGCCTACCATCAGTTTCATATCCAAGCAACTGGCACATGACTGACACAGAAAAACATTAAGTCAACGAAAAGACAACCATTGATTATTTCCACAAATTGCTCCTTCCATTTAGTAATGTTTGTCAAAGTCTTTTCCTTGGTAGCAACCATATGGCACTTGTAATATTTGACCGCTTTAAGGGACAATGTACTTCAGGTATGTTGCAACTGTTATCCTACAATCATATCGAAATAGCTATTGTCCCAGAAAACCTTATAGCTATTGTCCCAGCAAACCTTACAGTCCACGTGACATGTGTGAACAAATTTGTTAAGGAACATTTACGTGGAGAATTCTCCTTGTGGTATTCTGATCAGCTCTGCAGTGAAATTCAAAGTGTTTCAGCTTGCACACCAATTATTCAGTTGCTAGAAACAGTAGATATAAGTATGTCAAGTCTGAAACAACTGGAGGTTTAGTGGTTAGTTTCAATGTATGATTATTTCAAGGAAAACAAGGAGATCATCATGAATGTAATGTTGTTCCAGTATCTTGTTACTCGAACTAAAAAGTGGTACTAGTACTTGTACTGCAATTTTATGTACTAGAACAAGTACTGTATTATATGTGAAAAATGTAAGGGTACTGGAACTAGTACTGTACTGCAAATAATAATGATACAGGGTACATGAACTAGTACTGTACAGCAATTGTTAACAGTTTGGTTACTGGAAATAGTACTGTACTGTAATTATTAATGTTAAAGGTACTAGAACTAGTACTGTACTGTAAGTATTAATGGTATGGGGTACTGGAACTAGTACTGTACTGTAATTATTGACCATATTGGTACCAGAACAAGATACTAGTGTTAGATGTCATTATACAAGTTTCAGGTGGTATGGAACAATAGAACAAGATAATAATTCTAGATAACATACATTTTAACATACAGTATACTAAATGCAATACATTGTGGTACACCGCCAGCTTTGCAATAAGACTATTCAAGAAGAAGCTAGCTAGAGATGTTGGTACATTATGGCAACAACAGGCAGACCT
>NW_003546801.1:25804-45976 GCF_000090795.2 Amphimedon queenslandica
TACCGCAATGAGAAAAAATGGGTACCGAATTTGAAAAACTATACACTACCTTAAAAACAAAGCTAAAGTTAGTAGTGAACAGTGCTTCACGTATTTCATTGTGTGTAGAAATTTAAACCAAACCTGGAATGACTGCCGCATTTTTGTGAGTTACGGCTCAATTCTACACCAAAATTGGTCAGAAACGACATCAAATTACCCTTGCTGTTAAAAGGTTTTCATCACCACATTCAGGTGAACGCATAGTACAGGCTTTGACTTAAGTTTTGATGGAATGGGATATTCTAGACCATAAGATATTTTGCACAATAACAGAATGCTAATAACATGATTTGTGCATTCAGGGAAGAAGAAGCAAGTATCAGATGAAGGTAAAGCTATTGAGGATTCTGGTCATGAAAATGAAGGTGAAGTACATGTAGATGAGTTGGTGGAAGATAAAGCTTGTCAAAGCTGTGCACCTTATGAAATCGATCAGTTTGAAACAATGGAAAGCAATGATTGCATTGCCTTTATTGGGTGGCATGAAATTAGTTGTTTCATCCACACACTTGTAAAGAATTTCGAAGTCAGTCCTGCTTCTAAAATGACACTTCAGCAATCTCGAAGCCTTATTCAAAAATTTAATAAATCTTGTAAGGCAACCGAAAAGTTAATAGAACTAGCTGGAAAAAAGCTAGTCAGTAATTTGCCCAACAATATTGGACTCCACCTTTTTAATGCCGTCCCGTCTACTTGAAATAAAAGATCACACTGTGCTTACTACTAAAGATCTAGGATGGCAGTGTCTATCTACAGGACAATGGAAGCAGCTTGAGACCTTTCTTTCATTATTGGGGCCTTTCGCTCACAATACAAATGTAGCAAGTGTTGCAAAAACAACAACTATGGCTAGAAATACATTTGGAAGAGGTACAGTAAAAATTATGACAATTAATACATTAAACACAAATAAACTACAAAAAAGTTATTTCAAACATTTTAAAATTAAATTATTTTAATTCTAATCTCTTTGTAGATGAAAGAAATTATTGCCATTGCTAGTATTTCAAAAGAGAATTTTACAAGACTTAAAAAGGCGGTTTCAATTTGCTTTTGACACTACCGCCTTCACATTTGATCCTGTCTATGTCACTGCTACATTGTTAAATCCTTCGTATTGGGCACTCCTGGATGATCAGCAATTAGCTGAAGCAAAGAAATTTCTTTTAGAATTAATGCGAAGGGAAAAACAAGCAAATATGAATGAAGCTATAACGGAGTTGAGAGGTTGTAACATCTGGACAGGGTCAGTTTACTACTAGCACAAGAGGAAAATGCTCAGCGTGTAGAGGAAAATAGGCAAATTTCAGTAGGAGAAAATGAACTGGAGACATACCTAAATGAAAAGCCAAGAAAGGAAGAGCTCTCCTTAGATCCATTTGACTATTGGGTACATAAGATGGCTTCATTTCCGATTTTGTCTAATGTGGCTTGTGAAATACATCCCACACCAGCTTCTTCAGCTTCTGTGGAGAGGGTATTCTCTTTCAGCGGGGAAGTGACAAAAGGAAAGCGAAACAGATTAAATGACTATAATTTAGAAAGAGAACTTCTACTTCAAAAGAACAAGGAATACATTTAGCCTATAGTCTTGTGACAAGACTAAGGTAACTTCACATATCTTATACCATTTATTAGAATATTAAAAACACATTGTTACTATGAAGTATTAATAATGTGCTTATCAGAGAGAGAGACTGGTAATAATGTGCTTATCAGAGAGAGAGACTGGAACTAGTACAAACCTTACTAGTATATGTGTACTAGAACTAGTACTGTACTGTAACTATTAATGTTAAGGGTACTGGAACTAGTACTGTACTGTAACTATTAATGTTAAGGGTATTGGAACTAGTACTGTACTGTAATTATGAATGGTGAGGGGTACTCGAAGTAGTACTGTACTGTAATTATGAATGGTGAGGGGTACTGGAACTAGTAATGTACTGTAAGTATTAATGGTATGGGGTACTGGAACTATATTGTACCATTTGGTACTGGAACAACACTACATAAATGAATTCACTAAAGCAGTAAAAATTGATAAAAGTCATGAGGCAGTATATTTTAATTTTGTGTTAATAATTATTATTAAAATGTTTTTGCTATTCCTATAATCAATAGTAATTTCATGTAATATAAGTTAATCATAAAAGTCCACTGTTATAATAATGAAAAATGTTCTTAGAACTTTAACTGATTTGTAATGGAAATGGGGTGATTTTTTTTGCCTCAAAACAGTCCATAAGATGTTCCCTTATGCTTTGCTGATGAAATTGTAGTACTTTAGGATCTTGCCCAATAAGCACAGCAGTAGCCATTGCAATGGCGAATAGGCCACAGTCTTTACTCCCAATTTGTTTGTGAGTCTTAACAAGCTGAACACGAAGACTTTTGCGTAATAGTGGTTGAAAAATAACTTAAACGATATTTCATGTATTCGCACTAACGCTGGAGAACACAGAATCATAGATCCCAACTGTATCATCTTTTCAAAAATTTAATGCTAGAACCCAATGATTGCAACAATTGTGGACTATTTGTAATAAATGATCAATCATTATTTGAGGCTTCGTAATCCATAATAGATTCTGTAATCCTTTTGTACTAGGAAACTGATGAAGCAGTAGTAATTGTGCAGCTACCACATGACTATTAGTTAAAAATTCACCACTTCTAAGTATCTTGTTATCTACAACTGTCAGACGAAGTCTAGATGTAGGTCCATAATTCATGTAAATCCATTCTTCATCCTCATCTAAAGCTGGACCATGAGCAACAGAATCAGCATCAACAACACATTCATTGTCCAACTTCAACTTCTATTGTAAAAGAAGCAGCTCATCAGGGGTAGTCTGGCTCCACCTCTTTGTTGTGCGGGGGTGGCACAGAAGAGTCTGGTGACACTGCTACAGAATTTGTTTCAGAAAGGAATGCAATAATTAGTAGCTATTAAAGTTATTAAAACATTCTGTCACATGATAACTTTCTTTTTGAGGCTTTTCTTGACAAGTAAGCCTCCTTGGATGAGGAGAGTGGCAATAGTAAAAGGCAAGAAGGAATCTATCAAAGATATAGTTGATTCAAGGACTATATTATGCGGGAGTGAAAACAGAAAATCCGTCTACTTTTTAGCCAAGTTTAACACGAGAAGTCTTCATATTCTTCTCATACTTCCTCTACAGTTAGCTTCTGTTCCCTTGCTACAATTTATCGTATCTACAGCAGGTCTGTCAGTCATACTTGCAACCATTCTGAATAGGTCACGTGACAAAGTTACTTCCACGTGAGTGCTGCAATCTGATTGGGACGCTCAATCCTTTGCTTAGTGCCACAAATTCTGTAGCAGTGTCACCAGACTCTTCTGCGCCACCGCTGCGCAACGAAGAGGCGGGGCCAGACTACATCAGGGGTGGATGTCTGAAGACATTTGTTTTGCATATTGTTTGGGGCAAGTTGTAACAATTTCCTTACTTTTGCAACATCTTTGTCACTTCCACTGAATGTAAGACATCATTGCACCTCCAAGTCTCCTTGAGGTAAGTAATATGAATGTTGTCTATTCCCTGTGTAATGAGTGTGGGTGTGCACTTGTGTTACTATATATAACTGTGAGAGAGAATTGATTATAATAATAGATAGATGAAAGGGCACAATGCAGCCAGAATAAACACCACAGAAATAAACAAAGATGAAGTTCTCTCTATCACTATCTCTCATTCTCTGATTGTCTGTACTCAAACATACATTATATGTTTACATAAGACTTTAACTGAGCATGCTCATAATAGTTATTAAACATTATGAATTGTATGGTAATGAACCACATTTCCTCATCCTTAATAACAATGGTCTAAAGGTCTTCGTGTCCTTTTAGGAAAACGATAATTCTGCTGATTTCCAGCTGGACTGTCTTTATGATCTGGATCCTGGTCTTCCTGAGCTTCCACTGTAGGTTGTAGATCAACTGCTGTGTCTCCAGTATTTTCTGTACTCTCCATTGGGAAATAGTCATCTATTTCTTTATTTGTTATTTGGTCTGCATGTCTCTTGCATATTTTGTCTCTCACTTTTACCAAATATGTCACTGGACCTTTTTTCTCCATAAACACCAGGCTCTCATTTGTCTCCTTTGTAGTTTCGAATCATCACTTCTTGCCCTTTACTAAATTGCCTTATTTTACCCTTTTTATCATGATAACTTTTCTGTTCTTCTTGTTTCCTTCTAACTTTTTCTTCTATATTTGGTCGAAACAAATCAAATTGGGTCCACACCTCTCTCTTCAAAAAAAGGAATAATGGAGACTCTCCAGTAGTACTATGCAGAGTGGTTCTATTTGTTAGTAGGAATTGACTTAGTGTCCTTTTGTAACTATGACTCCCCTACTTCTGTGTACCATTGCTTTCTTGGACTTTTTAAATGTTTGAACAAAATGCTCTGCTTGCCCATTAAAGGTATCCTGATAAGGAGCACATTGTATGTGTTTAACTCCATTCTATCTGAGTAATGTCTGGAACTCATGGGCTCTAAACTGAGGTCCATTGTTAGACACAACTTGTTGTGGAAGTCCATATCAAGCAAACAGCTTTCATAGTTCTGCAATGGTACTCTCTGTAGAGGTACTTGCCATTTCAGTGACTTATGGCCATTGAATGGCTGTCAACTACTATGAAATACATTCTCTGTCAAAATGGCCCTGCATAATCTATGTGTATTCCAGTAATGGGCCATCACCACGAATGAAGTGGAGCAGCAGAAGGAGTTCCTTGTATTGTCCTGAACGGTATACAGGACTTTGCCATCGCCTCTATCTGACTCTCTAACAGTAGCCACCAAAAATAGCTTTTGGCTATCAATTTCATTCGTGCTATTCCTAGGTGTGTTTGGTGTAGACCTTGATAAATTTGATCTTGGACCTTGAATAAAATGATAACTCTTGTCCCCAAAAGTAAAGAATTTTCATCCACTGACAATTCATGTGTTCTACTGTGATATGGCTTCAAGTGCTGCTTTGGTTTCTCTGGGGGCCACCCTCTTTTTAGTACATTGAAGCACTTCTGATAGAATGGGGTCCTTTTGTGTCTCTCCTTACTTTTGCAACTGACACTGGTAAGCCTCTAATTCAATATGGCAGCCTCAGATTCTATCACCTCTCCTGTATGTACTGGTAATCTGGATAACCTATCAGCCTACCTTCGAAATCTTGCAGATGCTTAAGGTGGGACTTCTTTCTTTTAACCCAGTATTGCGCTTAATGGCTTGTGGTCTGTGTACAGTGTAATAAAGGATGGAACTTCTTAACTCCAAAAACTAAGGATAGAGCCTCCTCTCCAGTTGAGCATAGCTGCATTCACTCTTCAATAGAGTCCTTGAAGCATATGCTACTGGTCTCATTGATCCATCAGGATATACGTGAGATATGACAGCTCTTATCCCATAGCTAGGGACATCTCCTGCCAACCTCAATGGTAAGTCTCGGTCATAGTGTGCCAGTACTGGCACTCTTCCCTGGGTCTGCACGTATCCCCTTTCCATTGATCTTATGACCAAAAAGGTAACTGATTTGGTTAAAAACACACTTTTCTCATTTTAAATTTTTATTCCATGTTCCTGAACAGTCTGGAATACTTTGTCACATTTCTCAGGTGCTCTTCATCATTTCGTCCTGTAATGAGGATAGTGTCAATGTAGCATATGACATGTTTTGTCCCTTGGAAGATTCTATCCATCGTCTGAAACGAGGGAGCAGAGTATATTCCATTGGGAATCTGTGTACACTGATACAACCCTTGATGAGTATTTGACTCTTCCTCTAACTCCATCTGCATATATGCCTCTCTCAAATCTATTTTGAAGAACTTCTCTCCCCCTTTCAATTTAGTAAATAGATTTTTAGGCTTTGGTAGTGGATACGTGTCTGCCTCTAGCTCTAAATTTACTGTCACTTTATAATCCTCACAAATCCTGAGTTTACCTCCAGGTTTGGGTATTATGACAATTGGGGTGGCCCACTCACTAAATGAAATTCTTTTCCAAAATGCCTCAGGCTTGCAATCTATCAAACTCTTTCCCTACGGCTTCCTTCAGTGCAAGTGGTTCTGGTCGAGGCTTAAGTACTTAGGACTGGCATCTGCTTCACTCAAAGTCGAGCTTTAAAATGTTTCATCCTCCCAAGCTGCTCTGCAAACAATGCCCTGTAGTTTTTCAAACTTCTTCTAGCACCTTCGTCATGTTTTTGCCACTAGGTTCCAATTTACTTGAATTTTCTCTAGCCAGTCTCTCCCTAGTAGTGATGATCCACTTTTTCTCATTACAATCAGTTTCACTACTCCTGACTGGCCCTCATTCTGCACTGTCTCCATTATCTTCCCAGCTATTTGTATTTGTTCTCCTGTACAGGTTTCTAACCTGACTGACAATCGGTACATTTTTACGTGAGAAAACAGCTTTTTACAGGTCTGCATTCTCACTATAGAGGTAGAAGCTCCTGCGTCAACCTCCATCGACATGACTTTCTTGCAGAACTCCACCTTCACTTGATATGGCTCAGGTCTCCTAGCACCCAGGTGGTATACAGGCAGATCTTGTTGGTCAACATATTTCTTTTTTTGCTGTTGTTTCTGCTGTCCTGAGTGCCCTCTACATGCTTTAGTGAGATGGCTCATTATGTGACACTGTCTGCAAGTGAATGTTGTATACTTACATGTTTGTGTAGAGGGCCCTTTGTCTCTGCATCAATAGCAGCTTGGCTTCTTCTTTGCATTGCCCTTATGGGGGCCACTACTGCTGTGGTGGACACCTGGCTCCTCGTGGGGTTTCTTGGACTCCTTTTCAACTGCTTCGGTTGTCAATGTGAGCTCCACGGCCTTGCTGAAAGTGTCTTCTCTGCAAGCAACTTTCTTTGTGTTGACTCTTTACTGGCACCGAGACCACATATGAATTGGACCCGTAGAGCATCATCGGTTTTGCTTAAAATCACAATGAATTGTTAGCCTCCTTAACTCTGCTATGTACTCAGTGATCAATTCTCCTGTTGCTTGCTGCCTCTGATAAAAATGAAGTCGCTCTGCAATTACCACTTATTGCGGCTCATAATGATCTATGAGAGCCTGAGTGAGTGTGTCCAGGTCTTGATCTGCTAACTTTTCTGGTGCCAGCAGATTTCTTAGCAACCCGTAAGTTTCTCTTCCAATAGCGTTGAGAAACACCTTTACATCATCTTTTATTTCATTTGCTTCAAAGTAATTTTCCACTCTCAAGATGTGATCAGATGAATTCCAGTTGG
Organism: Amphimedon queenslandica; assembly: GCF_000090795.2. Classification (NCBI taxonomy): domain Eukaryota; kingdom Metazoa; phylum Porifera; class Demospongiae; order Haplosclerida; family Niphatidae; genus Amphimedon; species Amphimedon queenslandica. Next base: position 33,133 of record NW_003546801.1, read on the forward strand.
GGATCTAATTTATCGAGACTCTCCGTTCCCTTGTCGCCATTTGTTATGTATTGAAACTCAAGAATTGATTATAATAATAGATAAATCAGAGGACACAAATCAGCCAAAGTAAACACCACAGAAATAAACAACGATGAAGTTCTCTTTTCCACTTGCTCTCGTTCTCTGATTGTCTATATTCAAACACACATTACATACTTGCATAAGACATTAACTGAGCATGCTCTGATTAGTCATTAAACATTATGAATTGTATTTTAATATACCACAGAAAAGAAAAACAAGAATCAGTAAAATGGCTGTTTTGTTCAGCTACTTTTTGTCACCTTCATCATCATCAAGAAGTCCTGTCAATTCAGTTGTGGAGGTGTATCTTAATATTAGCTGGTACTACAAGACTAATTTTTACTCCAGTTAACTCCAAATGACTATGCGCGGATCCATGCCCCAAAATATCATTCTTTACGTGAGGAAAAAGTGATTATATGACTACTGGAAAGTACCAGCTTACTTGCATGCCATCATTTTTGTTAATTAAAGAAGCATGTGATCCAAATTTGGGTGTGGTCGCGCATGCTCAGACCTGCAGCTCTGGAAGAAGCAAGCAAATGAAGCAATTCGTAAAGTGCAACACTTAGTAGAGGTTTCCAGCTATGAGAAGGTATCAATCTTGCATATTATTCTTTTATCAAGTGCGTAATGAATTATTTTATTTTAAAAAACAAAATTATTTTATTTTAAAAAACAAATTAAATAATAATGCAATGATAAGAACATAAAAAATTAAAAATGACAAGATTGAGTAGGATTCCGAACGACCAATGAAAATACGAAATAAAAATCCTACTCTCGTGACGCAAATTCTACTCTACATTGTACTCTTAATGTTATTGTTAAAAGTTATGGATCACCTTACAATGTAAAGTAGAATTTGCGTCACGAGAGTAGGATTTTCTATTCGTATTTTTGTTGGTCGTTCAGAATCCTACTCAATCTTGTTTTTTAAAATTTTTTATGTTCTTGTTTGTGTTGATTTTTTAATAATATTTATAATATTTTTTCAGTTACAATTGTGATACTTTGATTTTACACAAACAATAAGTTTCTTTATTATTGTTGTCATTGTTATGACTTTACAGCATTTATAAGGGACAGCAGTACAGCACTGATTGAATTGAATAGATATGGTGAAGGAATATCTACTATACTGATGACAAGTGAAATGAATACTATAGTCTTGACGTGAATCCTTGTTCAAGAAGCTCTATCTTCCCAGCAATCCTGTAGCTATTCCTGCAGGTTCTTCCTGTTGTCAAGTTCATATATCATTAGTATTATAACATTAATTAATTGTTTTGTGTTTTTGAAATAAAATAATTCATTACACACTTGATATATGCAAGATTAATACCTTCTCTTAGCTGGAAACCTCCACTAAGTATTGCAATTTGATTCCAAGCATAGCTAGCCCTAGCTAGGTAAAAAAATACTTGCTGTTCCCAGTTCTGAGATCTGAGCATGCGCGACCATGCCCAAATTTTTGGAGCACATGCTTCTTAATTAACAAAATGGCGGCATGACGTAAGCTGGTGCAATCCAACAGTCACAGTCTCACTTCTTCCTTTCTTGGAGAATGATTCTAGGGGACAAGGACCTGCGCATACCCTGCTGGAGTAGAATGGTGTAATAATTAGCCTTCTATCACCAGGCAAAATCGATATATCGACCGACAGCTGGATTGACAGGACTTTCCTGATGATGAAGATGAAAAAAGGTGGCTGAACAAAACGGCCGGTTTGCAGATTTTTAATTTTTCTCCCAGAAAAGGTCTAGAGCCACGCTAGTGGTACTATTGGAGTCCTCTGGTCAAGATAAGGTCCTCTACGAAGTCTGGTAAGCATAGGAGCTCGTTTTCCCGGTAAAGCAAGGCTGCAAAAGTCGTGGCAGCCATTTAAATTGTTTGGGGGTGAATCCTACTTAGTAACGCTACTGCGTTACTAATATGAACTTAACAACGGGAAGAATAGAAATAGCTACAGGATTGAAGGGAAGATTGATGCAGTCACTGCATGTTCCTTGAACAAGGACTCTTGTCAAGACTAGTATAAGCTCCACTTGTCATCAGTATAGCAGATATTCCTTCAGCATATCTATTTAGGGAATGTTGTCTGTTATAAATGCTTTAAATTTTAAGACATAACAATGATAATAATAACAAAGAAAATTGATGTTTTTGTGAAACCAACAAGTATCACAATGGCAACTGAAGAAATGTTATAAATGTTACAAAAAAATCAACACAAACAAGAATTTAAAAATTAAAAAAAAGTGATGAAGTAGGATTTTAAATGAGCAACAAAAAAATGCAAAATAAAAGTCCTACTCTCATGACGCAAATTGTACTCTACATTTCAAGGTGATCCATAATTTTTTACATAATAACATTAAAAGTACATTGCAGAGTAGAATTTTCATCATGAGAGTAGGACTTTCATTTTGCATATTCTTTGGTTGTTTAGAATCCTACATCATACTTTTTTGAATTAAAACAGTACCACTCTTTCCCTTCAGAGATACCTATTTTTCATGGTCTCCTAATGAAAACTCTAGAATTTTCATCCCTTCTAGAGTCAGACAACAGGTCCTTAGTCAGATACACATAGGACACCAGGGGGTCACTAAATGCAAAAAGAGGGCTAGGCTATCTGTCTGGTGGCCTTGCCTGTCTCAGGACAGCCAAAGACTTTTTGAATGTTGTCATTCCTATCGTGTGTCTCAAGAGCAGAGAGCTGAAACATTAATTTCTTCTCCCTTTCCTGCACTAGTTTGGCAGCAGGTGGGGATGGATCTATTAGAATTCAAAAAAAACCACTTACCTTTTGATTGTTGATTACTACTCCAACTTAGGTATATAGAAGTTGCTAAGTTGAGAGTAGATACTGCTGGAGAAGTGGTGTTACAGTGCAAAAGCATTTTTGGTCAACATGGCTTACCTGAAGAAGTCATATCTGATAATGGGCCACAGTTCACTACACAGTCATTCACTGATTTCTGTTGTGATAAAAACTTTGTCATAATTATTACAAGTAGTCCCTATCATCCCACAGCAATGGTGAGGCAGAAAAGGGAGGTTAAAACAACCTAGTCTTTATTGTAGAAGGAAGGTCATCCATATCTAGCACTGTTGGGGCATAGAGTCACACTTTTATCAAATAGTTACTCACCGTCACAATTGTTAATGGGGGAGGATAGTATTGTCTACTTTCCCAACTACTAAAGAGAATAGAAAACCAAGCCTTCCAGATTTTGATGTACTGAAGGACATAGACAAGAAGCAAAGACGAAAACAGAAGGATCGCTCTGATTGTTGCCATGGAGTAAAAGATTTACCATTATTACAACCAGGAGATATAGTCTGGCTGTCAGATTGGCATGACAATGGCACAGCTAAAGAACAGATTGCACCTCACTCTTATCGAGTGGTAACACACTTAGGTTCACACACAAGGAACAGGTGAAATTTCAAGACACTGCAACGGTCGGTAATGTCAGTGAAACACAGAGAATGAGCCGGCAGTATCGGAAACAACTACTCCCTAATCTCTACCCATATCCCATGCCTGCCTTAATAAAACATTTTGGCTTTAGTGCCTTGTGCACATTTGATATTATAACTGCAAAGACAAAATCAAAATACAAACCAACCAATGCACAAATCAATGAAAAAGAAACAACTGAGCTACATCAAAATCACATCTTCATTACTACTACCAGGCTGGATCCCGTAGGAAAAAACCCCTTGCTGCCCAAAAACATGGAAGCTAAAAAAAGGTGCAGACAACAGGAGAAAATACCTGACAAAGGACAAAACAATAATTAACACAACCCAATAATAATAGCAACCAACTAATAACTAATTAAAATAACGATAATACATATACATAAGTAATTGCAGATAGTTACAAAGTTGTGACAATGCCTACAAGTGAGTATTTAATAACGCTTGGCAACCAGAAAGCTTTCTTAATAGCCTCATAATTACCTAAATAAAACTCAGCATAGGAAAAAACATTCACCAAAATTTATCCATTACACACTCTACAACTGGAAAGACACTGATGAGGAGGGTGGGGTGCAATAATCAGAAATAATGCTGCTCAACCAATTGTGCACTAAGCTCTAGGATGATTATCCTACCCTCTGAGCCCCTTATAAATACCTACTCCCTCTTAAATCATGTGATGTAATGCAAATGGCGTCTTAAGGGAGCTCATTTTCCATCTTAATCACTACATTCAACCAACAGAATATATATCTCCCTAATCCCCACCCATATTCTATGCCTGCCTTAATAAAACATTTTGGTCTTAGTGCCTTGTGCACAATTGATACTATAACAAAACAATTAATACAAACCAGCCAATTGAGAACTCAATCAACAGGTCGAACAAACTAGCACAAAAAGTCCCCAACCACAGTCCTATCCTCTTAAATACTTCCAGTCACCTCTCCTCTGAATCTTTGACATAGCCATCTTTTGCAGACTCAGACTTTCCATCTACTGTGCTTCATAAACAATCTGTCATGCAACCCTGGGACTTAGCAGCTGCTGTGGCACCCCCATCTCTAAAACTGTGTAGCCTATACCTGTTTAGATCATACCCAAGGCTCTTCAGCTTATCGATTACAATCTCCTTTAGCCTGGTATAACTAATACTGCATGTAGAGCTAAGCAAATCACCATTCTTAGTTTGCACTAATGGCATAAACAGACAGCCAGTAGAATTTAACTCCAATCTCCCTAACTCCACATATCTTTTCATCATAGCCATTGCGCATGTCACTGAACCTGACCGTGCTATAAAAACTTAATCTCAACCTGATCAGTTTCACTGGAAACAATATTGAGGACTATCTTTGTAAATAAAATGGTGACATCACAACACCTAAGGCCAGCAATTTTACTGAAACGTAAAAAACCTGCAAAAGTTAGAAGGGAATTTGCTGCTAATCTAACTTCTGAGAGGGAAGGTGTTTTGCTCATTGAGCCAACAACTGCTTAAAGCATCTCTGTAATTGATTCCTTCTTCTCGTTAGGCCTTGCTAACTGTAGTTGCAAACCTTTCATAACTGATTTTACCAAGTCATTGTGAGACTCCGAAGAGGTGGCATTTACTGCCTCAACTATAGCTACCTTGCACTTTGCAGCTTCACCTACATGCTGAACGTAGAAGGAAAATTGAGTCGGACTCACAGGAAAACTTGTTATCTCTGCTTCAGATTCTTCCCATCTGAACCATGTATTAAATGCTCCCAGATACTTTTTTATAGTTGCATCTGCCCTAGCCTTCAGTACAGTACCTGGTAATGCCCTTGCTAAATGAGCCAGTAATTGATCTTTATAAGCCCCAATTTCCTGCCATACTTCCGTGGTCAGGATGTCTAGGCAAAAACCATGAATAATATTTCGTCAACAATCTCAAAGCATGATTATACAGCTTCTAATACAATGGTTTTTACTGAACCCAAATTGTATACAACACAACAATTGCCTCTGACAACTACTAGGCCACTAAGGCCCATGGCTCACACTTGAGACCACAACCAGCAAAGCAGGCAGACTAATAAAGCCATGACAACTGCCCAACAGCAGGGCAATCAAAACACACTGGTCAACTGCCTAATCAGCAGTACAACACCTGACCACAGCAACACCCAGTTGTTCACCTTAGCTACATACAGCTTTTACAGTGTCTTGCTATGACAGCAATCAAAAGCCAAGCTAAATCACAAACTAAAATTAAATTTAATGGCCAACAACCCAGTATATACTGGCAGGAAACTGCCTGATATACCTGGTAAAACTAAACCACGACTGGTATCAATGTACCAATGATTTTTCACAAAACTAGATAACTGTTCTTCTTTACTAACTGACAATGGCCAGAACACTGCTCACCTCCTCTGTGGGACTATTATTGTTCTCTCACAATTACAATACCATGCATGTCTAAGTGCCCTACGAATTAGACAGACTGGTAAGCAGAGCCAGTTATTCTCACCTTTCCAATTAACCGTGAAAATATTTACTGCCTCTGTACCTGCATTCCAGAACCTACTATTAAACCTGAGTAATTGTGAATTTTCACTGGATGGAAAGATATCCACTGTGTATGCACCCCACAAATTATTGAAGGCCTGAAACATGGCTGGATTCAGCCTCCAATCATTGAAATCTATCAACCTACTAAAATAGTCTGCTAACTCATTCTCAGGTCTAGGAATCCATTCTGGCTCTGTCAAAATAAGGTATTCAAGTGCAGCTCAACTGCTAGCCTTTGTAGGCTTTCATTCTTGATGACTATCCTGACAACACTTACTACATTCTGGTTATCAGTATGCCACTTCACTCTAATACCAGGCAATTTAGGAGCAAACACCCCTAAAACGCGCACCATGTCTATTTATGTTTAACTCTTTCCTCTCTCATGCTCTGCACACTGGCCCTGAGCAACATGACACCCATGTTCCACCATGTAACCTCAACCCACTAGCATCTGAAAATACCACTCTCACTGCTGAAGGGCCATTCCAAAACTTGTGTCGGTTATAGAGTACGAATTTCTCTGCCCATAACCTGAATTTTTTGTTAGCTTCCAGACTCCCCTTCAAATCTGCAAACTGAGAAAGCCTGCAGCTCAATAATGTATACAATCCCCTAGTATGAAGCCTAGCAATGGAACCAGGCCCTAAACTCGTACTTATAATTCTCCCAATTATACTAGCTAGCATCTAAGGCTGGGTGGTGTGCTGAGACTAAGCTGTTATCAACAGCCCTGTCAACTGTTGTACTTTGTAATCTGGGACTGCCAGCTCTCCCAAAGCCAAGTTTAAACCCCAGCCATACACCTACCTGAGGGGAAGCCCAACAAGACTTTTCCTTATTAATCACCAGTCTGATACCATCATCAATATACAACAAGGCCGTAATGCCATTGTTATGATAGTACTTTACGAAAGGTCTGAGCATCAGTAAATACATAACAAGTGGTTGACAATGCAAATGGTAAGACTGTAAAAAGAAAAAACTCACCTTCCCACTGAAAACCCAAGTATTGCTGAAATTCTCGGTGAATATTTATATCATGATAACCTATCTTTAGGTGAAAAATGTTGATAAAATGGCCAATCTCGAAATACGCTAAAGCAGTGTGCATGTCCTCATACCTTAACTTATCTTTCCATAGGAACCTGTAATTGTAACTTAACTTAATAACCAATCTCTGCTACCTTGATCTGCTAGACAGTAACAGTAATGAACTACAAACTCTAGGTTGCACCATCACTCTTTGAACACAACCATCTCTATGGAGGTTAGCTACTGCTTTTGTCACAAAACCAGATTCTGTTAAAGCTGATTTCTGGTTTGGAAACATTCTAAGTTCAGGTAGTGACACAAAGGGTAACCTATACCCTTGGGTAACAATCTCTGAAACTAACTGAGAACACTGCAGTGTGTCAACCCAAATTTCACTACCTTTTACTTTCACATTAATGGCACCACTGTCATACCCCCAATAACGAGAACCTATTACCTCCCGTTGAGTCTCTGAGCTATACTCATCAGATAGCTTTACACTCCTCTCTATTAAAAGGATACTTAGCTGCAGCAGAAGCTCCAAAGGCAGTCTTGGGGCAGTTGCTTCTTAACTGGCTCAACTCACCACAGACAAAGCAAGGTCAAATGACCCATCTGGGTCCACTAGTGCTAGCACTTGCACTTCTATTAATTGAATTAGAAGCATATGGTGGTGATTGTCACCACGCACATCTGCTCTCGGCCATCCTTGGAGCTTGTGGAAAAGGTACCTTGTTAACTTTCCCTGCAAATGCCTTTCTGCTCAGTGGCTTTCTCAGCCTTTGATAGTTTCTTTTCATCTTCACTGTTCTTGACCAACTCGTCAGACTGGTAGTCGTGGACTACGTCCCAACCCAATTCTGATCAATTAGCAATCTTTATCAGCTTCTGTCTATCATATATAATCTTACTTTCCTTTATTGCTTCCTTACCATTCTTCAAAACCTAAACAGGAACATTCACTTCGGTCGTGTCAGCAGGAACATCAATAGAAACCACCTCTTTCTCGCAGTCTTCGACCTCTGTGACATCCTCTTTGAAGCAAAACTGCTTTTCATTTCCTTTACAATGAAACTCATAATGATCTGATCCCTTCAGTCTCTTCGCGACAGTCTCAGCAAGATCTTCCTTGATCTTAGTGAGCTCGTTGTGATGCATCTGATCTGAGTCTCTATGGCTGCCCTACTTTCCGTAACCTCAACTAACAGTTCCTCAATTCTTTCAGCAGCCATCAGTATAATGGAAAATGGTATTTATCATGAAAAAAACAGGAACACTGCTATAATAATGCTGCTCATCCAATAGTGCACTAAGGTCTAGGATAATTGTTCTACACCTGAGCCCCTTATAAAGCCCTACTCCCTCATACATCATGTTATGTCATGCAAATGGCATCTTAAGGGAGCTCATTTTCTGTCTAATTCACTACATTCAACCGACACAAAATATATCTACTACTGGTCCACCTCTCCTAAGAAGTACTACGATTACATTCAAGCCACTTTGATACGATCCAAGTGCTACTTGAAGATGTACTAGAGTTAGTTATTGTGTATTGTATTATCATTCATAATTATTAATTATAATTTTACCTTAATGTTGATTTAGGGACTTTGTATTATTATTCGTGTGTTGCTTTGAATCTGATGATACTTGTGATCAACAGGATTTTGGTTATCTACTGCAGAGTGAGAAGTGTTCTGCAAATTTGGAATGAAAAGTGAGATACAAGTAGGAAGTAAAGTATGGCATAGCTACTCAACTATTACTACGAGCATAATATAAAGGAACTAAATGTGAATAATATCATTGTTGAGATAAATTGATAAATTATAACACCACAATGAGTATGACAAACTAGTGAAACACTTCAATTTTTTATCTATTGCAACAGAAACAAGAAGCAAGAGAAAAAACCTATGAATATTCAGTGTTATTCCCTTGTATTTTTGAAAAAGGCTTAGGGCATAAAAATGTTTCAGAAATTACTAATTAAGAAAATGACATTTGCAATTTGTTATGCAGTTAACTTACGGAGAGACTATGTATACATCTCTTAATATCAGAGTTTGCTGCTATTAGCATTTGCCTAATTAAAGATGTAGCAAGTTTTTGAACACAAACCTTTGACAACTGATCGGCAGTACAGTACTGTACATATAATCATGCAATTATTCACAAGAAGTTGATAGCAACTTACACAAAACTTGTCACATCTGATTGACATACACATTGTTGCAGTCACACATTTTGTGGAATTAGCTGGGCTTCCCTCTTGAAAATGAGATTAATGTATTAGTGTTTGGTAAGAGGAAGGGGGAATAATGCCCTAACTTATCAAAATGGGTATCTCGTAACAAGCACATAAGTTTTGCAAACACTGCACAGTTGCAGACAGCTTGTTCGGACAGAGCAGAAAAACTAAGGGGCTCTGCAGACTCCGCTGCTGGAGCAACTGAAACTGAAACTGTGACTTAAATGAAAGTGTGGATCTTAATCAAGCTCTTCAGTAGCAAAACAATGCGACTAAAATGCTAAGCTGGATGGTGGCAACACCAGGAACAGAGAGGAAACTCATCAACACAGAGTGATTGTAGAACCCTACAGCAATTATATATTTTGCAAAACAAAATAATGCAGCAGCAAAATTTGCTGTTTCATTATAGACTTGTATTCCTAATAATGCATCTTAAACTCTTGTTTCATTTACATAAAGTGTGTCCTTTGTGTGCATATGAAATAGGAGGAGCTTACAAAAAAGGAAGTGAGACCAATGGTCAATTTTATATGTGGTGAAATGACACACCAACTTTTTTTACCACTGAAAGTAACAAATATAATGACTGAAGTCATACCACTTCCCATTTCTCACTTCCAATCACGTGACATCAATATTATTCATATACAAGATAGACCTCATTCATAGCATGGTTAATTGAAGGGGTTAGGTTAAAAACGGCAGTTTAACGTATTCCGTATATATTCTAAAGAAGCTAAAGAAACTTTTTAAATTAATTCACGCCAAAGTTTAGCTCAAACTGTGGAAAAATAAATACCCGTCTTGCTCTCCAACGTTTCAGTGACATTTTCAACAAGAATACTTGTGTAGATGCTGTGGAAAAAGTGTCTGTGATGATGAGATGGGCATCCAATGTGAAGGTAAATGCGAACTCTGGTACCACTGCAAGTGCATCACCATGCACGAGGCTGAATATAAACATTTGAGTGAGTCTGATATTAGTTGGAAGTGCAATCCTTGCAACAGAGATTTGCAGCCTTTCAATAGTATTGAAGCAGTGGACGTATTTCACTTAGATTTTCAAAAGGATCTGCCCACACCCAAATTACCAGTAGGAGAGCAGTTATATCAGAGACTCCTTTGGACATATTTGTTTGGAGTTTTCTCTGCTTCAACACAACTGATGACTGCATTTATATGGCATGAGGTACTTGCAAAAAGTGGCGCTAATGATGTCATTTCTTGCTCGTTTCATTTCATCAGTGAGACACCATTTGGAAAAACAGGAGCTAAGCATAATATCTGGTAGGCTGATAATTACCTGGGGCAAAACAAGAACAACTGCACAATGTGGTTCTTTCACGATTTAATATGCTGTAGTGTTTATTCAAGTATCGGTTATAAGTTTTTAGTTGCTGGTCACACTTAAGGTCCAACTGATCGACATTTTGCCATCATTGAAAAACATGGGGAGAAGATAGAAACTGTGTATACACCAAAAGAATGGTATCAACATCTTTCTGAATCTTTCATTAGCAGTAAATGCAGCCTTTATGTTGTAGAAATGCAACAATCCTTCATTTTTAGCTATTATCAGTACCTAAACCACATCTACACAGAACGGACCCATGATACCAATAGGAATCCATTGAACCTCCAAAGTGCTGTTTGGTTCAATTTTGGATCTGGCAAGAAAGTTGTTGATGGTACAGTGATAGATGTTGAGCATCGTTCTGAGGCATGGGTTCTCGAGACACTCCTATGACATTAGTGAGAATCCTCAAGTCATATCATATTACAAGAAGCGAGGGAAATGTCCACTGTCGACTCTTAATGCTTTATATATGCCACATTCATTGCCCATAAAAAAAGCTAAAGCAGAGGATGTGTCTAAACTTGCTAGTAAATATGTTCCACCTTATCTGCAAGGCTTTTTTATGCTAACTCACCCACTATTGATGATGGTACTGTTGATAGTGATGATGACTGATGACTCAATATACAAGTAACAGCATTGCATTGTATTGGTTATTATGTGCACACATGTATAATTGTTTTATATTTACCCACCACTTGATCTCTTCCTTTATTGTATACATTAATTGACACCTTGCATTAATACTAGTTTTGAATTAATAAGAAAAATATTAATGAGCAAGTAGTGCTTATACACACAGTAATTATAGTCAATACTAATCATACAATATATGCGTACATGTAAGGTATAGTATAACTATGAGTCAAATTGTACTTTACTCTCAGAGTCTCTAGCAAACTGTTGATCAAAAGAAAAGCATCATACCCCTCTTGAGCACATGTTTTATGAGCTTCTAGTTCTCCTTGTAGCTCCTGTTTTTTTGAAATATCAGATTCACCATCACATGTAGAGCATGTATCTGTCCTTGGATACCCAAAATATATATTAAACTCACTAACAAATACATTGTGATAAAAGTGCTCAGATACCAGTGGTTTTCTTATTGTTTCCAAAGGCTGATGGGATGTTTTTTTCTGCAAGTTTGCTTCGTCTAAAGAAAGATATTGTGGGTCATGAATTTGCAAAAAGTGTTTGTACAAACTGAGCTATTGATAAGTCTTGAGGTAAGTATGTTCATCCATGAATATCTTTACGAGACTAGTGACTGTTTCTATTTGAGAATGTCTTAATATGCTTACGTACAAGTTCATGTACTTCTTCAGGTACTTTCTGTGGTCTATTTCTATGTTTACCATGTCTATCAAGCTCAATACAAACATCAGTTGCAGATTTCATCTTTTGCTTCAAAACAAGTAACCTCTTCTGCCCAAATCCAAAAACAAAACAAAAGGCTTTTAAATATACTTTCACATTTAAACTCTTTTCATCAGGAAGATAATATATAAAAGTGTAAGAACTCTCCTCTGCTGGTGGACAACAAGCCAGATGGAAATGACATTGGATTTGGTTGCCGAGGATGATCAACACTCTTCTTTGTTTCTCGTCTACCAATTAAGGCATGCAGATATAGGTTCTGTTCATTGTAGTAAAGGCTTTCAAATTTTTCTCCGAGTCGAATTAAATGATCTGTAGAAAACTGCTTCAAGCATTTCTTATGGCAGCACTCAGTATCTTGACTTAACTCGATTCTAGGTGATTTCTTCCTTTCGACCTGTTTTTCTAGCATATTTAGACTTCCACTTGTCTCGATTTCTTGTTTGCTTTTGACCTTTTCCTATGGTGGTAACTTCCAGTGTGTCCTGAACTTCAGTACTCCCAGTCGTTTCTGTAGCTTCTTCCATAACTTCTTCCACAAAGAGCTCAGCCTCATTAGCTACCGCCATGTCAATAAACCACACCTGTGAAAAAAGTGGCTGGGAGAGTTGTGTGCGAGGAGCATGGATAAAATTTGTTCTACTGTTGAATCTAGACAAAAATGGAGCAAGATCTTGTACTACAAGAAAGTCCAATTGTTGTAGAGCACAACTAC
>NW_003546801.1:46930-57775 GCF_000090795.2 Amphimedon queenslandica
ATTATTAGAACTTTCTCATACAGTTCATCATTTGATGGTACTGAAATGTCATGGGATTCAGATATATTAATGGAAGATAACTCTGACATAGAGTAAGTGCTATAACGCTTGCACATGCAATACTATTTGTATTTTGAATTCTAGAAGCTATAGAAATGATATAAACACCGAAGATGCCTGTAAATTGTACATAGAGGAAAAAAATTTATAGTTTTTAAATCATGCTTGCTAGGCCTATTTCAACAATGTGCAAACTGTAAATCGGAGGTTGAAATTGACTTGTGAACAATTGGAACATTTTTATCTGTCAAGCAAACATGTAATGTATGTTCACATACTCGAATACAGCATAGCCAACCAGTTAGTCAAGGTTATCCAATTGGGAATATTTTAATGTCATCAGCGTTACTATCAGCAGGATTGTTGCCAAGTCCAGTAATTCGATTCTTTCAATTTATGAACTGTGCATCTATTGCAAAATCTACATTCTTTCGACATCAGAATACATCTGTTCAACCAGCCATTAGATTAGAATGGGAAAAAATCCAATCAGAAATAATATCATCTTCGAAGGCTAGTGGCAATAAATTATCAATTGGAGGTGATGGAAGGTGCGTCAGCCCGGGATACAGTGCAAAATATGGATCATACACATTGATGGACTTGGAACGTGGTCTAGTTATTGATTCACAACTAATACAGGTGCTTTTTTCCCAATATAATATTTTAGAAAATATTAATTATTTAATAGAGCAATGAAGTGTAGGGAAGTACCAACATGGAAAAAGAGGGCTGCATAAGAGGAATGACATTTTTGAAGAAACAAGAATTAGATGTAAATGTGTTAGTCACTGACAGACATGTTGAAATAACAAAGTGGATGAAGGACCACATGACAGGAATTCAGCACAAATTTGATGTATGGCATCTGGCCAAAGGTAATATTAATAGTATACAGTGTCTAAAATAAATACATGCAACTACTACTCCGACTGTTTATGGTACATGCACACATGTATCTGACATTTGTTTAAACATGTAGGACTTCAGAAAAAACTTGATAAGCTAGCAAAGAAGAAAGGAAGTGACACTATTGCTGAATGGACACGTAGCATAGTGAATTATCTGTACTGGTCAATAATGTCAACAAAAGAAGATAATGAAGACCTTATTCTAGAAAAATGGGTGTCAATATGCAATCATATACATAACAAGCATCAAGGGCATGGCAAGTTGTACTAAAAGTGCTCTCATGGCCCACTTGGAAAATGCAAATGAATAAAAAGAAGTGGGTACAGATACTAAATAAGTATTATGTTAAATTCTATATAGATACACAGGCCAGTATCACTTTACTTTCTGTCATTTAAAACAAGCATTTGTGTACGGGTATTGCTAAATGCTCAAATACTTTCCAAACATCAAAATTGGAAGCGTATCATAGCATGGTGAATCATTTTGCACCCAAGCATACTGCTCTTTCGTATGTTAGCTAGGTACTATTAACTTATTGATTAATATTTATCAGACATGCATTATATAATAGGTTGCAACTTTCTGCTTTGCATTTCAATAAAAATGCTGGGAAGAACAAGCAATTACTAAATCTGGAGAGAAAAGATATAGCATTTTATTTCCGAAATTCAAAAAGGAGGTCACACTGTGAGAAAAATTACAGAGAGTAGCTCATAAGGTAAAATTGATGTAACAAATCCTGTATTTCATTATTGAAATATATCTTTAGGCTATACACATGATGTAATGATAGAAGCAATCAAATTGGCTATCAACAATGTTACAATTCACACTACTACCAATCCACCACCTACATTAGCTAGTCAATATGAGAAACCATCAAAACCAGATACTATAACACAGCACATGAGTAGATTCAACTAAATTAATTTATAATTTAAAACCAATATAATGTGATGAATGTGTTGGAAAGGTGTGTCTTATTTTGGTTACACTACACGATGGCAATACCACACAAACATCACGCCCTAGCTATTGCCAGCACCATCTGGTTAATTGTCTGTAGGCAATATTCCTCAGCTTGCTATAGTGATTAACAATAAATTTTTTCACAAAATTTCAAAATCTTACTCATAAATTGGGCCATGGTAATAGTTACCATAGTGTTGACCATAAAAATAAAAAGCTGTCTGGAGAACCCATTGATCTAGGCAGACACTGGAAAATCCAGGATGAATTGTTATGCATGTAGGTATCGGGGATGGTAATTCATTGATTTTTGTAGATATTTGAGGCATTTCACGACGGCGCACACATTCTGCTACAGTAGGCATAAACTGGCAGAAGCCACATAGGCACCTGTCACAAAGTAGTGTATTAATAAACTAAGAAGGTATATACATCATCCATAGTCTATATGTATACATCATTCTCTGTCAGGCAGTTTACCAATTTGTATTAATGAGGCGATTTTCTGGATCATCATCAGGGTCTTCTTATTCACTACTAGTACTGGCTTCTGTTTCATACATGTAAGGCTGTATGTTATTTAAATCTACTTCTCCCAGAAAGTCTTCAGAAATCTACTTCTCCCAGGAAGTCTTCAGTTTCAGAGGCTTCATTAAAAGACTCAGAGTGCTCTGAATTCATTTCTGTTCTCCCTTCTACGTCATTGTGTGGCCACGCCCACTACCAGAAGTAATGGCTGAATCCTTCAAAGTGCTGAATCTTTAAGGATTTTTTTCTAGGAGAATGTTGCGTATTTTAGCAAAATTATATAAATATATTGGCAAATGATAATAAATTTATATAAAAATTTTGAGATCAATGAATATTTTCATGACACCCTGTAATGCAACAAGTGTATTAGATTATACCTTACATTTAGTGTCTCTTTCCTTGGTAGCAACAAATAGCATTTCTCTGAATCACCATTGCAATGTTCAAAGGATGATATGTAAGTAATCAAAAATAGGATATGTTCATGATCAATAATTTGTTTGTTTCAGGCAGAGATACATTGCGCCTACCGTATTCATTTATTGTATATCTGAGATTTTGCTTAATTACGACGGAGAAGGAGTCTTCTCATCTACTTCAATGCAGCAAAGAACAATCAAGCCTGATGTTGTATCTTCCATTTTAGAGAACCCGTCCGGTAATAGGGTACTATTTAGTTTGTCTTTCAAATTGTCATAAGTGAGTGGTTTGCAAGATGTAATGCTATACTTGTCGCATAAGTTTGTGAGCTTCTTTCTACTAGAGAATAACTTCTTTCTGCCTATAGTGTCGACAATTGTTCCGATAAAGTGAATGAACAATTAAAGTGAGACTAACATAAGTTTTGAAGTACAAATATGTAACATGTTCAAGTGATTACAGCCTAACAAAGAGTGCGGCATCAGAATTCAAATCGCAGGTTGGTAAGGTCTGCTCTAGCTCGATCAACTAAATACCATGTACAAATATCGTTTTTTTATTTAAAGGAACAAACAATTATTATTGAAAATAATATTAATGGAGACATAAAAATATGAGACCTTTTTGGAGGTTTTCACTTCTTTTCCCTTTCACGGCCTTTATTTTTAACACAAGTCCTTTTATCAGTATTTTCAATAATTATTAAATTGTCCTACTCCTCTTGAATGTAATAGAATAGCACAGCCTTTGAAAAGTCTGGATGATGAGTCATAATACTGTGTATCATTAATTATTTCTAAAATAGAACATTCATATTTATTTATGCAGTGAAATTAAGAGATAATAATAGCTTATTGCCCTCAGCATGTAGATGAAGCTTTATATCCAAAGTTCAAGAGCTGTAGCATCTACTGTGATGGAGTTAAGGGTACAAAGCAAACAAGTTTCTGGAACAGTTTGTAGCTCCTAGCTTGTCAACATGAAGTTACTTTTTATTAAAATCTTGTTACTGTACTCCAGTTTGACACTGTTTATTTGTTTATAAACCTTAGTCAGATTTATTTAGAACTTTTGCATACAAGGTACAAAACTTGCATCCTGTGGACAACAACTTCAAACAGGACGATTTGCAGAACAATTAAACACCAATGATTAGTTGCATCGAACAAAAATACACGTCACTGGATAGAGTAGGTCTGAAAGTTTACAAGTAGTTTATACACACAGCATCATCTAGATTTACCAACTGCAAAGCAACAGACTCTTCCTCCATTTTGCTGACTTTGTGGACTCATGTTGCTATGATATGCTCGACTATTTATGTCTATATCAAAGTATTTTTAGCACTTCCACTGTCCATTTACGGAGGTTGCTTTATATTAATGTAATTTTTCTTAATGGTGCACAGCCAGAGGAGGTTTGAAAGGGTAAAAAGCTCACTTAATTAGCATCACATGAGACCTTATTAGAAATGGGACAGTTTTTGTATCAATAGTTTTTATTCCTCTCACTGGTGTCCATAAGCATTTAAGAAACTTGATTTTACGGTATTGAGGCAAAAGGGAGTGGTAAGTATCAAAGCCGCCATATTCTTAACAGTATGCGAAATAGATTAATTATTTTGATGAAATTATTTTCTGTGAATACGTCCTGCCTTGTGCAAGTCTGACTGTTCCCTGTCTGAAATAGAGACAGTCCGGTATACAGAGGTTTTATTTCTACTGCCTAAATGAAAAATTCAATTCGGACACTTGATACCGTCCATTATAAGATACATGTCCATTAAATGGACTGTCCGTTAACAGATGTTCCACTGTAGAATTAGATGTATATATATATATGTATATTACAAATAATACATTAAAACCAAGGAACTTGCAATGCTACAAATGTTTATAATAAAGCAAGCAGATACATTATTTGCTTTCTTGACATTATGAAAAAATGCACACTAATTTTAATGCACTAGCACTGAAGGATAAATTAGAATTTATTCTTTAAGAAAGAAATTGTGTGAAATACCCCAATTCTCATTAATACCCCAATTCTCATTAGTTATTTATAAATTTTGCGTGTTGTTTACACAAAGTTCTTAATAGTAGCAGTTTCTAAACATTGCAGATAATTCAATATACAAAAATTGCATCAGCAAATTAAATAATAAATTACAGCCAATGTTAAAGTATTTAAAAAGAAATGAAAAGAAAATAACCACCTTGCCAGCACTGTCTAGGCAATGTAAAATTTGCACGATGAGAGCAGAATTTTCATTTCACATCCTTGTTCATGCGGGTATAGTCAGTCATTCTGAATAATCTGTCGTTTGGAATAATCAGTACTTTGGCATACTTCTTTTCTTTGTTTCAATTACTGTTTTGACAAATTCATACATTGAATCCTACTCAATCTTTTTTATAATTTTTGGAATAGCTTGTTTGTGTAAATTTTTATAACAATATTATTAAGTAATTATAACCGTGCAATATGCATAAAGTCAGCTCTGTTAGCAGTAAGGACAATGTGTATCAATTGTTGTCACCCCTTCAACATGATTAAGTCAAGCTGGTATTGAAGGGGACAAAAAGGGCCATTATAGCAGTGTCATTATAAACAGTGTCTCTAGATAAAATCTTTGAGAGTGTCTGAACAATAAAAATTTGTTTCTCTTGAAATTGGCGATAATGATAGTGTCTAGTTCATTATTCATGAATTATTAATTGGTATGGGCAATATTGCAGTCTCATATATCATTCGTTATAAGCTATGGTGAATATGACACTGTCTCGTTAACATTCATCATAAGCAATGGCCATTATGACACTGCTCCTGAAATGACTTATTCTATGCTATGTCCAATATGACAGTCCCAGTAATATATCATTTGAAGCTATGGTCAAAAAGACAGCCTCATATCATTCATTTTGAGCTGCGGCCAATACAACACCATCTCATTATTATTTATCTGAAGCTATGGCCATAAATAATATGCTCTCTCATTAATTATTATTTTTATCATCTTTTTTTGTCGTTACTATAATTATGTATTTTTATTATTAATGTTATCATTATTATTAGTATTTGCTCTTGATGTAACTACATAATAAATTCTCAGCACATAATTACATTTCATTTGATACATTAGATGTTACTACCTCAAAATGATTTGATGGATTATAGAGATAGACAGCTTGTGCATCATTTAATTCCTACACATGCTGGCCAGCCATTGCAAGTGGAAGAGTCTAGCTGTTAGTAATCCAGTCCACAGGTTGACATCGACATTTTTGTCAATTGCTAATCTCACACCTGCACACATCCATAAAGTTAAAGTTAGACGTCTTCAGTAAATGGGCCAAAGCATGTAATCTCAAAAGCTGAAGCCTAACATCTGTTTCTAGCCATTCTAGACCACTCCATGTAGGAGATAATTGCGGCTACTGTATCAGGAGCATCTACATTATACTGTGTACTTTCAAGGCAATAAGAAACACATGAGAATTTGCTCTTAAATATTACACCACTATGGAATGAATTTATCTATGCTGCTGTGGATTTCAATTATGACATGAGAAATCAATCTGAAGAAACAATTTCTGTCACCTATAACAGGGATACATGTCTGAAGGTTTGGACACCTGAGCTGTGCATCAGGTCCTGTGTCTCATACTATTGTGAGCATAAATATGTAAACAATTTCTGACACATTTCACTTCGCCAGTCAATTTCAAATGGATTGTATACCCAGTTTGACCAAGTTTTGGCTGGGTCATAACAAATAGTGGTTGATGGCTGAGGTGCAGATTTAGCTTCATCAACTAAGCAATCTGCACTCTGGCTATTATTGGTATCATCATTGTTATTGCTACTACTATTGTTACAGTAGGTGGGACAATCATTATCATTACTCTCCGATGGCCTACTTCTCTTATCATTTAATACGTTGGGTGGTTTAGTGGTTTCTTGAGGCTTATCCATAATTCCAGTAAGCTTACGCTTCCTATTGCCAGGAATGTCATATCGTGGGAGATCTTACCTGTACTATTGTCTTAAACTGTTTATTTCTTTTATGCTAAAAGAGCAAACGAGTGATGACTTGGGAGTGTTATTACTCATGATAGAGCAACATAAGCCATTCCTGCACTAAATACATTGTCAGAAAAATATGCATTATCTAGTGACAGTCCCTGGCATTTGTGTATGGTGACTGCAAAAGCAAATATGATTAGAAACTGGCTTCTTTGCACAGACATTTTTGTTACCATAAACTAGCTCTTGAATTATTCAAACTGACACGGTCCAGCTATTTTATCAAATTTAACTGTTATGCATGTTCTCAAGTGGCCAAAGAGCTCCACTTACTAATCCCTTTTGAACATTTGCGACCATAATTGACAAAAGGTACCTTATGGTGGATTTTAAAATTCATCATTATAATGAAAACTATCAACCTGTGGATACTCTGTTGGACAACTGTTATTTCTAGAAGTTATATAGTTACTTTTTGCATTATGTGGAGTAATTTTATGATAAATGGAGCTCAGGAAGTTGGATTTTTTTAGCTATAAAGACAAATTTCACTACCCGCCATAAGGTACCTTTTATCAATTATGGTCACATTTACATTAAAACGTAACATCACTGTAGGCCCAGAGCTCATTTTAATTTGGCTTCTAGACCACCAGTATTGTTCTCATCTTTAGTTGATTCTTTCAGCTCTTGCTTAATTCTTACTTCTAAATCATTGTCATTCTTTCTACTTATTTTGCCAGTATGATCAATTAACTTTGTGGCTTTCATTTTCATGGTTGGACTTAATTGCTTAGCCAGTATTGTTTCATTTAATGCTACACACATATCTACTTTTGGAAACAGACAAACTGGGGCATTACCTGGATTATTATTTCAAATCTTATCTCAGACTCAGAGGGAATCAAAATACTCTTTCAAAATGTGTAGCCAGAGTCTCATTATCTTGAAAGCCCTCACTTTGTTAAGCAAAGTTTATCTAAATTTAAAAAGTTTTGTTAAACAAAGTTTGCTTAATGTTAAGCAAAGTCTCACTTTGCTTAACATTGCTAAAAAGTTTTGGTTTTTTTGTCTTTCGTTCATTGCCAATTTGTCATAGGTGACAATATCATGCCATATGTTTACTGCACTCATACTACCGAGTCTAGTGTTAATGCTGTTACTTTGTGGCACAAACTGGTGGCAATTGAAGGATGTCACTAACAAAAAAGACATTCTTACCACCAAACCATTGGTCTGAGTTAAATAAATCATTTATTCTCATGTGTATGTAAGTGAAATTGAGGCTAGAAACTGTGGACACTTCATCAATGATCAGTATGAGGCACACTTTCCTTTTTGTTCTATTGGCAGCTGAAGGAGTCCATGTGCTGTTACGCCTCCCACATTGTAAGCTCCTAAACCTGTTGAAGCACAAACTGCACATGTCTGTGTAGTCATTGTTGACCTGAGTCTTTTTACTAGTGCTTGAATTGCCTCAATAAGAAAAGATTTACCGATGCCACCAAAACCACTGATGAACATGTGCAACGGCTTTCCACTTTCTGATTTACTGTAGCAATGGAATGTTTCTTGGACATTTTGGCATTGTTGACTAATTCATTGTCACTTCTAACCGAAAGGGAAAGGAGAATGATGGCATAATACAAACTGTCTCTGATTTTTTTATAGACTTCGAAATCAATATAATCAGGAAGGTGCTCTTTCTGTAGTGGTCTATAAATTTGTTCACTTTTTATCTTTGCCATTGTAAATAAGTTTGGCTGCAAAGTGATAAAGGCAATATTCTTCATTTTTTTGGAATCTGTTTGGAAAGAAGGGAGTGACAAGGCCCTCTTCATAAAAGTCTACCATTAATAAATAGTTTGATGCTATTTATTCAACTTCACTCAGTTTCTTAAGTTTTGTTTTCTTATATGTGGCATTTCTACATCAATGCATGATACTTCTCTCAATTTTCTACAAAGTGGGTTGCTGAGAAATATATCACGTTTTGTATATTTTGCCAATTCTGAACAATATGCAAATTCTGAACAATATACTGTAGATACTTCTGTGATTAAAGATGTCTTGCAAGAAATTCTACATGTGACCCCTTTCTGCCATTGTCACGTACCCACTCTCATAATTGGCCAGAACTAGAGAACACTCATTGGTAAATGATACATCGATATCTTTCATAACAATAGAAGCAGAGGATGGTGATCGTTGACTCATCTTCCACGCTCTGTTTAAGTTGATATATCCTTTTCTTTCTTTCACGCTTTGTTAGACATTTATCAGTACCATTTCTTCAGAAACTGGGCATGGAAATTCCAACTTGCACTTTGTAACAAACACGTTTCTACTAAACTTTCTCTTTTATAGTGTAATTGCTGCACTTGTGTAACTGCTACCTTGTAACACTTTTGTGAAACTGTGGACAGGTATTTAATTGGTATGTTACAAGTTACTTTTTGTCCATTTGGTATGTTACAAGTTACTCTTTGTCTATAAATCTGATACCTTTGGCTCAACTCTCGCCCACAACTGGAGCATTGGTTATCCAGAATAAACAGTGATAGTGACGAGCTCCTCTGGCCTGGCACTTTTTCCTGCAATTAAACTCACTAACCGGGCCAAAATCCTGTCCATTGATTAATACTTTAATAAACAATTCATTAATCTTTTAGAGATTCAATACAGATGCGGTATCTTCTGTACAGAGTTTGTAGAATTATATGACAGTGGGACAGTGTCTACTTTGTGCAAGTACTTTTTTATGTCTTCAGAGGAGTATTTTGCACAGCCAAAAGTCAGAAAAAAGTGGGAGACCCAAACTCTGCATTTTACTTCACTTCTTTTCAGGTACCAGTATTGGTTTGAGTGACGAACAGTATCATTATGGTACAGACCCTCTTTCAGTAGCTCTTGATTTGTTTGGACTTGGTCTACGAACTGTGCAGCAGTAATGCAGAGACCTTTCCCTGTATTGAGCAGTTTAAATATGCCACCCTTTAACTCTTTCATCTGTTTGATTTTCAAGTAATGGAAGAAGAGCAGCACAATCAATATAGGGAGTCTTTGCTCAAAATTTGAGATTTAATGTACTAGGCTAAATTTATATTCACTGAACTGGGATGATATCCAAACCTCCAAGTTGAAAAAAGAGTCGGAAAGCGCATCCCATCTAAGTGCATCTGTCAGTTATCAAGTGGGTCTTCCCTGACATGCGTCATCTTGCATTGCTGAATAACGCTTCCCTTTTTTAAATTCAAATTCATATTTTGAATTATGTAAGACTGGAAGCTTAAGATGTCTTCCTTGATTGCTTCTTCCCTTATAGTACTGGTAGCACTGTTGGCTGTTTTGACGACAATTTTAGCTACATCGTCTTAACACTCGTTCGTCAAAATTTCTCTAAAGCCAGTTGACATTTCTCATTTTTTATAAGCAGCTTGCACTTTATCCACATCAACTAAAGTGCCCCAGAATTTATTTCTGTAGATTCATTATTTAAAATGACAATCAATTTAGAAATTAGAAGTCTTCTGCTTTAATGTGTAACTGACATAATTTTTTGGGGTATTTTTTTATTGACCTAACATGATCATTGGATCATAAAAATGCTATATGGAAGTTTTATTGTCTGGAAAAAATTATTCACAGAAATATGAGCCTTCAAAGTTGCTCATTTTGCTTCCTGCCATTTTACATCCTGTCAGGGGGTGTGGCTAAACGTGATATCATACAAGGCTTATGGTTGACTTTTACCATTGACTGCAATGCAATTTTAGTAGATGATTTCTGTTAGATTTCATTTTATACCTTGTAGCTTTAATTCTGTGGTAAAAGTGATAGCTTATGCTTATAATTCATGATAGTCAGAGGACATTTGAGCCATTATAGCTGGTATAGGTTGCAGCTCATAGCCTACTTTTGACA
>NW_003546801.1:57785-59036 GCF_000090795.2 Amphimedon queenslandica
GGCGAGAGGCAAGCAGTAGCGATGAGCGAATGTATAGGCCGACAGTGGGTCGTCGTGGCCAGAGCTAAGAGTAATACAGCTGCCTGGTTACTCGTCTGACAGTGAGTCGTCAGAAGGAGAGAGAGAGAGAGACAAGGCCAGCGTCGTCAAAAGTGGAAGCGTGTGGACTAGAAAGAGGTAACTCCAGCACACGTCCAGTAGTTGCTTGTCTGTATACCCTGAGCAGCGCAGTGAGTCGTCAGGGCTGTCCGGGTCACCAATATAGCAATTGGTATATGGGATGCTATGTGTAAGTGCTGGCTATTGACAGGCAAGGCTGGTTGTTGCGCCCAGAGAGAGGGAGATCACTATATACCTCGTGTTGACACCCAAACACTGATCTTTAATAATACAGCATGCAATATATATACAAAATAAGATCATGAATATTTATGAGTTCTGTGATGTCGCTACAGATACTTCTGTGATTAAAGATGTCTTGCAAGAAATTCTACATGTGACCCCTTTCTGCCATTGTCACGTACCCACTCTCATAATTGGCCAGAACTAGAGAACACTCATTGGTAAACGATACATCGATACCTTTCATAACAATAGAAGCAGAGGATGGTAATCGTTGACTCATCTTCCACGCTCTGTTTAAGTTGATATATCCTTTTCTTTCTTTCACGCTTTGTTAGACATTTATCAGTACCATTTCTTCAGAAACTGGGCATGGAAATTCCAACTTGCACTTTGTAACAAACACGTTTCTACTAAACTTTCTCTTTTATAGTGTAATTGCTGCACTTGTGTAACTGCTACCTTGTAACACTTTTGTGAAACTGTGGACAGGTATTTAATTGGTATGTTACAAGTTACTTTTTGTCCATTTGGTATGTTACAAGTTACTCTTTGTCTATAAATCTGATACCTTTGGCTCAACTCTAGCCCAGAACTGGAGCATTGGTTATCCAGAATAAACAGTGATAGTGACGAGCTCCTCTGGCCTGGCACTTTTTCTTGTAATTAAACTCACTAACCGGGCCAAAATCCTGTCCATTGATTAATACTTTATTAAACAATTCATTAATCTTTTAGAGATTCAATACAGATGCGGTATCTTCTGTATAGAGTTTGTAGAATTATATGACAGTGGGACAGTGTCTACTTTGTGCAAGTACTTTTTTATGTCTTCAGAGGAGTATTTTGCACAGCCAAAAGTCAGAAAAAGTGGGAGACCCAAACTCTGCATTTTACTTCACTTCTTTT
>NW_003546802.1:0-1366 GCF_000090795.2 Amphimedon queenslandica
TTTTATTTTTTTAGTTTTGTAAGTATATGATGGATTCTATTTATGCTGAGGGCACACTAGTGAAAGAATTTAAGAAACAAATTATTGAAGAAGCAAAAGTACAAGGAATTGACTGTGACCTTGAATTAGACAAGTAAGTACATCATGTGACTATCATGTGACTATTATGTGACTATCATGTGACTCATTGTGTAGGATGAGATTACGTGAAAAGAGAGGAGTGTACCCTGGTATAGTATATCTTGATCATCAGACAATTCGTGCTATTAAGGAAACATATTATGTGGAACTATTGAAAGGTCATAATCTCAGTATTTTAATGTTAAACTGCATGTATAGCAGATTTATTTTTTGATGAAAGGCGAAATTGACTTAATTGGTCACTTTTAGGTTAAATTTTGATGACTTCATTACCCCTTACCACATGGCAGCTAATAACAAGCAATTTTAATTTGGTGTTTTCCTAAAATTTGCCAACTCACAAAATTTAGTCCCTCACCAATAAATACTGCTATATGATATTTTAAGTATACTGTACTTCACTCGTATTACTTTTCATTAGGACCAGAGAAGATGAAGAATCATACACAGATACAGGCATATGTTATAAGATGGCACCCATCACAATGTTCAGTTGATCCAATAGAAGAAATTTTACTGGACAATGATAATGATCTTAAGCATGTTATTGAAAAGGTAATCATGATTTTATCATTGCACTGTATGATATAGTACTTGTTCAAACAAGTAGTTATGATGCTATAAGATTAAAACTGCATACTATATTTGTTCTGTGTAAGTACATGTACAATGTAGTAGTTGGCAAATTTTCAATTTCATGCCACGTGTTATAACAGATTTGATAATGTTAACTTCTTTGTGAATCTGCCAATCACCAATACAAGTCTATAGTTTATATTAACATTAATGTAGAGCAAGGCTATGAATAAATAGGTATGTATATCATTTATCATTATTATTATTGTTTTTACAGCTATCAGAGTTAAGTGGAGTACCTACTGAGTATATCTATTGTGCAAAGGTTAATCATTGATACAAAACATAATTAAGATACTTCCTCTTATAACTCTTAGTATGGATTATCATTATTTCCAGTTGAAATATCATGTCTTGATATTGAGAATGAGTTGAAATGGTATTCCATTATTTCAGCCTTATACTCATTAGGACGGTATTATAGTGATGGATATGTCATACATTACAAGTACTACTAATAAACACATGCACATATTATGTATGCATGCATATAATTATTTAGAGACAATAGAGAGACAATAAAAGAGTTAACAGATAAAGAGAGATCAGAAATACAAGAGGCAGAGGAAGCAAGGTACTATCAATTAAT
>NW_003546802.1:2675-16336 GCF_000090795.2 Amphimedon queenslandica
CCATACCTGAATACTGTCTTCACTAGTAATGATGACACTGGATTGTCCAGTAATATTCATGTTAGTACTAGTATCTTCTTCCTCTGCCTCCTCATCTCCACTCTCTCCTCCTAGTCCTTCTGGTTCATTTAGTGGTGACTTGTCAAAAGGTCCTAACTGGCTTTCATATTGTTCAAAATGCTCTCTTTCCTAAAATAATGATAATAATAGTAATTGTTTAACTTTATTTCAGTTGACACAATGTAAAACTTTAAAAGGGTAAGAGCAAAGTATTGAATTATTATCGATAAAGCATGTCTGATAAAATCTGCTATTTTTAAAGCTCAAAATTGATCAAGTGCATAATAGCAATACAAAATTAGAAATAATAAAATAATACACCCAAAACAATACTACTTTTATTCTCTCCCTTCACTTCTTCAAGATATTGTAGTCCCACTTCCCTCATACTCTGGGCAGTGACAGTAAAGGGACTGGTTGGTCCATTATATGTGATACTGTTATCAACTATTTGATTAAGATCAACAAGAAACTCCTCACGACTTCTGTAACTATCAGCCTCACATTTCTACAAGAGAGCAAGTATGCATTATAGTCCAATGAAATACATATGATGAATACTTTAAGTATAATTTTAAGAGCAAACCTTTCTCATAGTCTGAAGGTCCATTGGTTTAGTTATGATCATTCTATAATCTGGTAACTTCTTAGAAGATACTGGAAAATGAAATGGCCAAGACTAGAAAAAGGCAAGACAGACATAACATAATAAGGTACAGTTATACTGTACATAATGAAGGAAGACAAGATAGACATAGCATAATAATCACGAGGTATAATTATACTGTGTACAATGAAAAACTAAGTCTCATATCACTCACATTAGGTACTGCTTTCATTCTTTCAATGGATTTACGACAGAGGAAGGACAGAGCAGCTTGTGGATTATCTCCCAGCAGTGGATTAATCTTATGCTCTAGTTTCTCAAGAGCTTGACTGTTCTACAACAAAGAATCCACTCATTATAATCACACCATTACATTATAACACTGCATGAAGTACTTACTTGATTTATTTCTTTGTTAGACATTTCCAACATCCTTTGGGCAGTTTTTGTTAATTCAGAGTTGAATCCATTATAAGTGATGCAATTGTTAACAATTAGATTGACATGCTCTGTAAACTGCTGCCTTGTCTCATACTTGTGCTTACAAATATTCTGAAATAATAAAAATGAGTGTACATACATGTAGTAACTCAAAAACTTAACACAGTCTACGTAAAATAAAAATATTGATATCTATCAGAACTGCAATGAATTAACATTAGTATTATTTGTAATCTTCAAAATAGAAAAAAAATCCTGGCACAAACAATAAAAAATCCTGGCACAAACAATAAAAATTATTGAAAAACAGCATGTGCTATTGCCATGGCTAATATATTTTCTAATGTACATTGATCAACTTGTGTGATGGCAACATTTTTAATGCTCATAAACTCAAAAATTATTTGTTGGAAACTTGGAATCAGCTCAAACTTATAAGGACATTAATGTGCATCAGAAAATGTAATAAAAATTTGAGGTGATTTTGGAGCCATTTTTTGGAAAAAAACCATAGACTATTATAGCCTTGGGTATTTTTTAGAATTTTGGTGTTTTCTTAAAATGGCTGTAACTTGAAAAATTAAAGTCAGAATCAGCTCAAACTTGCTACACAGCATAAGGACATCAATATGTATCAGAAAATGTAATAAAAATTTGGGGTGATTTCGGAGCAATTTTTTGAAAATACCATAGTACAGGGTTTTTTTCAAAAATTTGGAGTTTTCTTAAAATGGCCGTAACTTAAAAAATTAAAGTTGGAATCAGCTCAAACTTGCTACACAGCACAAGGACATCAATATGTATCAGAAAATGTAATAAAAATTTGGGGTGATTTTGGAGCCATTTTTTGAAAGAAAACAATGGGCTATAGCCTTGGATATATTTTTTAGAATTTTGACATTTTCTTAAAATGGCCGTAACTTGAAAAATTAAAGTCGGAATCAGCTCAAACTTGCTACACAACATAAAGACATCAATATGTATCAGAAAATGTAATAAAAATTCGGGGTGATTCGGAGCCATTTTTTGAAGAAAACCATGGGCTATATATATATATAGCCTTGGGTATTTTTTAGAATTTTGACGTTTTCCTAAAATGGCTGTAACTTGAAAAATTAAAGTCGGAATTAGCTCAAACTTGCTACACAGCATAAGGACATCAATATGCATCAGAAAATGTAATAAAAATTTGGGATGATTTCTGAGCCATTTTTTGGAAAAACCTTGGGCATTTTTTAGAATTTCGGCGTTTTCTTAAAATGGC
Source organism: Amphimedon queenslandica (assembly GCF_000090795.2). Lineage (NCBI taxonomy): Eukaryota > Metazoa > Porifera > Demospongiae > Haplosclerida > Niphatidae > Amphimedon > Amphimedon queenslandica. The sequence goes on from NW_003546802.1 coordinate 5,048, forward strand.
CTTAACTTAAAAAATTAAAGTCTAAATTAGCTCAAACTTGCCCTACAGCATACATGTAAGTACATCAATATGCATCAGAAAATGCAATAAAAATTTGGGATGTAAACATTATGTGCTTCTTGAGATTGACCATGTCTAATTATTTGCTAGGTGTGGCTATTATGAGTGTGGCTGATGTACTGTTATTATTATATTGTTTGATCCATAAATTATGGGTAGTTTCATTTTTTTGCATCAACCATTACCCTCTCTCTTTCTCCCTCCCTCCCTCTCTTTCTCTCTCTCTCTCCTTTACATCTTTCATGGTCTGAAGATCCATTGGAAACTTTATCAAATTATAATAGTCAGGTACATCTTTTGAGGAAACTGGTTTACAAAAAGGCCAATACTAAAAAAGAGAACAAACACTACTCCTCCCACCATTCTATTTTTTCTCACTCACCTCTTGGACAGCACTCAGTTTATTAACAATCTTCTCTAAAGCAGCAGCAAATGGCACCTAAGGAAAGCAACAAAGGTTAAGTATAGCAATACTGTACTAGTACCTCTGGGTTGGTCCGTCTTCTCTTTCCAGCTTTAGCTTTTTCTATAAATAAACAATACATGTACATGTACATGTATGTTCAGATGTTTTATGAACTAAAAAACTTAGCATACTTCTACGTAGCATAAAAACACTGATATCTATCAAAACTGCAATGAATTATCTTTAGTATTATTTGTAAACTTCAAATGGCAGTATATTAAAAAACTTCCAGCACAAATTATAAAATTATTTAAGAATAGGATGGGCTATTGCCATGGTTAATACTATGGGATAATACCGTATAGCAGGTTTTTTTTGAGAGTAATAAATTTCGCAAATGACCCGTATCCGGAAGTTTGAGGAATTAATTTTCACGAATTTCCACTATTCTTCCATCTTGTACCGTATTAAATTGATTTTCAAGGAATTTAATTTTGCGAATCATAAAAAAATCCGCGAAATTTGTTATTCTCAAAAATTTCCCGCTATACGGTATCATGAGCTATAGCCAAAAAACATCAATAGGTATTTCTATTACATTTTCTGATATACATGTATGTATATTGATGGACTTATGTAATTGCAATTTTTTAATGCTCGTAACTTGACAATTAATTATCAGATCAGCTCAAACTCTGCACATAGTATAAGGACATCAATTATGTATAAGATAATGTAATAAAAATTTAGGGTGATTTTGGAGCCATTTTTTGGGAAAAAACCGAGTCATAATTATTTTTCAGAATTTTGGCGTTTTCTTTAAATGGCGGTAACTTTAAAAATTGAAGGCAGAATTAGCTCAAAATTTTTATACAGTATAAGGACATCAATATGTATCAACAAAATAATATAAATTTAGGGTGATTTTCGAGCATTTTTTTTGGAAAAAACAAGTCATAATTATTTTTCAGAATTTTGGCGTTTTCTTTAAATGGCTGTAACTTGAGAAATTGAAGTTTGAATTAGCTAAAACTTTCTATACAGCATAAGGACATCAATATGTATCAGAAAATGTAATAAAAATTTAGAGTGATTTTAAAGCCATTTTTTCAGAAAAACCATGGGCTAATAGCCTTGGGTATTTTTCAGAATTTTGGCATTTTCTTAAAATGGCCATAACTTGAAAAATTGAAGTCAGAATTAGCTTAAACTTTTTGTACAGCATAAGGACACCAATATGTATCAAAAAATAATAAAATCTAGGGTGATTTTGGAGCATTTTTTACTCCAAAATCCCCCATGTATATATATAGATCTACTGGAATTTCTCCGCTTGAACTTCAGAAGTTTGGGATGACTTTGAAGTTTGATTCCAAAACTAAATTGCTTTGGAGTGGTGGACAAGTACAGGCAACTCACTTTCCATAAAACAGTGATCAACAGCAAAGATAACAGCATTCATTCAGGCATATCTTCTATCTATTTTAACGGGAACCCCGCCCTTGTTCCCTCTAGCGCTAGATCTAGATAAACAGTCGAGTAAACTACTCGTATAACTATGGCCACTAGTCAAAATTGTTTAGGTAAGCTTAGCTAAGCTTTGATGTTGATGATCATGATGATGTCTAAATCCGCCATTTTGATTTGTCATTACATGTCTAGGTGTTGATCATCTTGTTGATGTTCTTGACTTATTGCAGAGATGTGGCTTTCCAGAAACAAAATGGCATCAGCTTGGACTGAGACTAGGACTAAGGAAGAATACACTTGATGCTATTGAAATGAAGTGTCATGGTGATCTGTTTCGTTGTATGACAGAGTGCCTCTCCCAATGGTTAGGTAGAGCTGATAATGTTGACAGTAGAGGAGGAACCAACTTGGACTCACTGTCAGATGCTCTACGATCTATGAATCAAACTGCTATAGCTGAGAAATTAAGTGAGTCAATCACAACTGTGTGTAACTATAATCATTGTATTTTTATAGAGCATCATGCTCTTATTAATATTTTTAATAAACATCACACTGTCCTGTCTCAGTCTCTTTGTGATTCTGTTGGTATTGCTTGGTTACTTTATGCTGAACGTATGTTAACACAAGAAGCAGTTAGTAGAGTGGTGTCAGCTAGTCCTTCTATTCCTAATCAATGTGAGGCTCTATCAACTGCTGTCAAAGAAGCTGTTCAAACTGATCCCAACAGTTTACATACATTTGCTAATGTATTGTGTACAATAAGTACTAATGTATCACTGGGACAAACTATACTGGATGATATTAGTAAGTACATGTATCATAATGTATAGTCACTGCAATGACTGCATCTTTTAAAATTTGTTGTAAAGGCCACTTTTATTAATTCATTGTTCATTGTTACCATTACACTGATGCATACACAGCCAAGAGTTTGTGATTGAATCATGAATGATGTCAGTCCTGATCTGGCCTAATGCATCCTGAATCATGGATTTTGGGTAGTTAACATTGCAATGAGCCTAGCCTGATCCATCAGCCCTGATACAATCATGCTGGAATTCATACTGGTTCAGCCAGAGCAACATGCATGATTCAGCAATGATACCTGTTAGACTGTATCAATACTGTAATCAGGCTCAATTCATTGATTTTGGGCAGTGTCTTGCATCATACATGCTAACTCTTGGCTGTGTAGTGTGGGTGGCCAGTATTATTCATTACTGTTAATAAGTTATGTGTTTTGTCAATGAATATATTCAATTATGAGGTCATGTGTGGTAAGAAACAGGAGTCATATCCTAATTATACTATTTAGTGTATCTTTTTATTACATGTATGTGTTTAGGTAATTATTTTTCTACTCTTGAAGTGGATGTGGTTCCTGAGACTATTAAAGATCATCCACAAGGTATTCATAATTAATTAATTGTTTTAATACATTCATTAATGTCTACATCTATAGATAATACAAGTACTGCCAATACAGCACAATCTGGTATGTAATTTATGTCATTACTGCATGCATGAATAGTTCATTTAATTGTCCTTTTCTTTTATAGGTAGTACTGCTGATACTGAAGTTAGTAGTAATTCATCTTCACAACCATTATCACCTCAAAGTATAGTATAGTATCGATTACATAACTGCTATTAATGAAACTATTTTTAGTTGAAGTGCCTGTTCCTCAACATTTATTTGTGGAGTATAGCTCAATAAAAGCTTCTTATACAAGGATGTTGTATAACGTTTGCAAGTTTTTAAAGAAGAAATTAGATGTGGATGACATCAAAGAGTTCCTCTCTTCTTACAGCACTTCCCTCAGTAAAAAAGTTAAACAATGTTCAGATGTTTCTAGCATCCTTCGTCATATTAAAGACGAATGTTCACTGACTAACATTGAACTACTTCATAGCATAGTAGAAGAAATGGAGATTACTGAAGCAAAGGAATACATTGAGGCATATAGAACTGAGTTAAAGGAATTCTACAAATCAATATCAGTTAGTCTTTGTCTGGACAAAAGGTTCGACTCTGTTTTTCATCTTCAATGTGAAACAGTTACTTTTATCTTTGACTGGGAGCCAGAGGAACATGTACTGAAGGATATCAAGGGCATTTTATCAAAAGTATCTGGTAAACTTCTGGTCATTAAGTTTATAGCAACATCCACTTCAATATGTGTCACTTGCTCCTTTCCTTTCTCTGATGTTGGGTTTACTGTACTGAGGATGATAGAGAATATTCATATACTAATGGGACAAGGATTAAAGAAACTGACTATTGGTAACTTAACATTATGGAGGAGACAAGATGTTAGAAAAAAAGTACATAGTATGAATAATTGAATATTGTTTTATGAATATTGTATTGTATAGGAACTAAAAGAAAAGGTTGAAGACTCACTACAACATACAGAGGTCTGACCATAACTGTAGTATACATTAATCACATTATGTGTGATGCATGCAATATGCTTACATGTTATATATTTTTATTTATTCAGGTTATTATACTTAAAGAAGCTGAATGTAGACTAAGAGATGCTATCAGTAGCAAAGAGAAAGTACGTGTATAGCTAAAGTGCACATTATAGTGTAAAATTTTGAGAAATTTACTCAGACACATTTTTGATGCTGTTCTACTTGTACATTAGGAAACAATTGAATTAAAGCAAGATCTATCAGTGATGGTATTACCTGAGGTTAGCTAATACTCTGAGTGGCAAACATGAATCCTAGCATGATGCATGCATACTCTACTGATACTATAATTACATTGTATGCAATACGTATTATATTATCATTGTGTAATCTAAATGATCCTGTTTTTTACATTTTAATTTAGGAAGAGTCACTGTCTGTTCAAAGTGATACTGAATCAATTAAAGAAGTTAAAGTATAGATATATCTCACTAAATTTTCTAGTAAATTAATTATAATAATTATTAATAGAAAGAACCACTTGCTAAAGAGTTAACTGTATTGAGCTCTCAGTTTAAGGTGATTAAAGAAGGGAACAAAGAGATGTCCGAAAAATTATCAGAAATGAAGGTTGAGTATTTGAGATCGCTTTCTAGTAATCCTGATTCAGGTTAGAGTAGTTTTATTAATTATACTAATAATTATATAATTAATTAAAGCTGCTAGCAAAGTGAGAAGAGAAATGTCTCTTGAAATTGATGAGTGCAAATGCTGTCTTGAAGCAATGACAAGACCAGACTATCAGCCATTAGTAGATAATAAAAGAATAATAGAGAAATTACAAGAAGAAATAACATTAGCAAATATGGAACTAATTACTGCAAGGAGGCACAATAAGAAGATCATAAAAGAGATTGAAGGTTTATATACATGTATTAATGATGTTGTGTCATCATTTGATTGTCGTTTAGATTTTGAAGATGATGAGTCTGAAGTTGAAGAGATTGAGTATGATAGTCTAAGTGATAAAGAGGATCAACTGTCTTCAGTGAGTGAGACTAAGACAGCGAGTACTCACTGATTTCCTTTTATTTTATAGTTCTTATTATATTGCAATCATCCTGTTACTGGTGAATTAGCTAGTAAATTATTTCAAGTACATAAAGATGAATTACTACCCACAGTACTGGATACAGCTTATGAGGTTTGTTGTTTTTAGTTGCTTAATTTGTTTTATTCTTTCATTTCTTTTCTCCTCATTTCTTTATCAGTTAATGGAATTAGATCCTCATATTCCTATTGAGAGATGTCGTTTAGTCAAATATAATTTCATTAAGGATGTAATGGAACAGTCCTTTGATTTTGATAAGGTACATACCTGTAGATACATGTATACCCTATAATTGTTATAATTATTTATTATATTCAGTTTCAGGATCAAACTATTGGACAGCTTATGGGTGTGGTTGGATATTGTGGATTATTCTTAGAAACTTGTAGAGATATTGAGACTTTTAAGGAATACAATACTGGAGGTGAGTGTGCTTGTATCATTACCATAACAATTAGAGGTGGGCGATACCAGAATTTTTCGATTGTTACCAATACCAAGTAGTCTGAGTATCAGTATTGATGGTATTGAGTACTGAATAGTCGCTACTGCACATACAAAATATGTTATAATTAGTCATTAACAAAAATCAAGCAAATGAGCCGTCATTTTTGTAATTATAAAAAGGTGTGGCCATTGGGCATGGTCACTAGCTCAATACATACATGTATATACCAGAATAGGTATCAAATACTTGGTATCAGAGGCCTGGTATTGAGTACTTTGGCATTGTATCGCTCACCTCTAATGACAATTCCTTTTATTACATGTACATGTACATGTGTTTGATGGTGTAGGTATTTATCTAAAGATATCAGTGGTTGATCTCTCAACTGGTAAAGTAGGACTAGCTAAACCAATAAAAGGTGAAGAAGGTTGGACTGTTGGAGAATTGAAACAATATATAGGAGAAGTAAGAGGAAAGATATACCATTATATATTGATCATTCCTCTCCTACCCTCTCTCAATTTGATCTTTAGTTATTTAATCTCAATTCATCATGTATGAGGATACTATTGTTTAATGAAGCTCACTCAGTCATACATTTAAAAGATGTTGAAAGGTCTTTAAAGGAAGTGCTTTTTAAAGGAGATTTATTCAGTTCACACAAACTACACAGAGAGCAACTTGTAATACCAACAGTAAGTGTTAATTGGACAAAGTCCTTATTCTTTAAGTACTGTTTGTCTGTGTATGTATGTATCTTGGAGCATGGTCAGGGGCAAAGCCTCATAATGTTTCACATTCTTTGAGTGCTAGATATTATTTGTGTACGATTACTCACACACTCTGTCTGTATGTCAACTGGGAACTGCAACAGTATAACTATCAATCATGCATGCCTGATTTGATGGATCCTGTGCAACCATAATGATGTACATGTATATGCTTTTATGCTCTACATTCTCCTTATGGGTACCTTTTGTCAGGTTAATTAGTTTGGCCAAACAAAAGGAACATGCTATACATTATTTTAATATTTCCTTATTCTTACTGTTTTTTGTTCACATGTGACACACATGCTCTTTCCTTTCTTCTTAGATATATGTATCATCGGATCCTATAGATTTTTTAGAGGATTACAAAGATAGTTTGATGCACAGATATCTTGATTTTCACTTTAACTCAATACTGTTAGACATTACACTACCTCCTCCTCAACCTGAAGCCACTCACACTACAACCAACCTACCTGATGGAAGATTAATAATGAAAACTGTATCAATAAATGAAGAAGATAAAAGAAGTAATATTGAGTATAAAGGCCTTTTTACACTTGTAATGCTGTTTAAACTGGTTTAGCTTCAATTTGCATCAAGTGATAGTATTTCTGATCCAGCTGCTATTGTTTATCTATTGAATGCACATTCAAACCACATATAGAGGTGGTTTGATATATTGTGCATTGAAGCCCATTTGCATCAGATGTAGAATGATTAGAACCAGTTTTATGATTCAATGCGCACTAGAAGTGCTAGTGTAGAAAGGCCTTAATTATTATAAAGAACATTAAATATTATATTATTCAATACAGAGATACAAGTACAAGTTGATAAGAGAATAACACTAGCTGAATTGAAGGAGGAGCTAGTTCCACTGATTGGTGTACCACCTGCTCGTTTTAGAATGTATGGAATCAGAAATAATGAAGAATATGAAATGACAGGACTGCACAAGACATTAGTGGATATCAGATCTGGATCAAAAGTATTGATTCACTTCTCCTTTCTATTATACATTGTATGAACTAAAAATATTTCATTTATCTTCTAGTTGATAGTAAGACTGGGTAGAGTCAGAATTAAATTATATTTATTACAAGTTGATAATACAAATGTAAGACTATTAGTTATTATAATTTTAATTTTATTTTATGTTTTAGTTTTGTAAATACATGATGGAGTCTGTTGTTGCTAAGTATACACCAGTGAGAGAATTTAAGAAACAAATTATTGAAAAAGCAAAAGTACAAGGAATTGACTGTGTCCTTGAATTAGACAAGTAAGTACATCATGTGATGTACTTACTTGTCTCAATGTACGTAGAATGAGATTACGTCACAAAAATGGAGTGAGGCCTGGTAGAGTGTATCCTGATCAAAGTGATTATTTGATGACTCATCCTAGAAAAGAAACAGAACCATTTTATGTGGAACCATTGAAAGGTCATAATCTCAATATTTTCATTTTAAACTTTGTAGCAAGATTTATTTTGGTGAAATTGACTAAATTGGTGACTTGTAAATTAAATTTTGGTGACTTCAGCAATCTTGATTTGGTGCTTTCCTAAAATTTGCCAGCTCACCAAAATTAGTTTCTCACCAATAAATGCTGCTATATGATATTATCAGTATACTGTACCTCACTTGATTATAGTAAGGTTATTGTATTAATCTTCATTAGGACCAGAGAAGATAATGCATCATACACAGATACAGGTGTATGTTATAAGATGGCATCCATCACAATGTTCAGTTGATCCAATAGAAGAAATTATACTGGATTATGAGGATCCTAAGCATGTTATTGAAAAGGTAATCATAATTTTATCGTTGCACTGCATGGGACAGTACTTGTTCAAACAAGTAGTTATAATGCTATAAGATTAAAACTGTGTTTACTGTATTGTTTGTGATAAGTAGTAGCTGGAAAATTTTGGATTTTATGCCACATATTAAATAGTAGAATTGATAATGGTACAACTGCCAGTTGCTGCCAATACAAATCTATAGGTTATATTAACATTAATTTATACGATAATCAACACTATGAATAAATACAGTGTAGGTATGTATAATCATCATTATTATTGTTTTTTACAGCTATCAGAGTTAAGTGGAATATCTACTGAGTATATCTATTGTGCAGAGGTTAATCATTGATACAAAACATAATAAAGATACTTCCTCTTTAACTCTTAGAGTACATCATTTCCAGTTGAGATGTCATATCTTGATATTGAGAATAAGTTGAAATGGTATTCTATCACTTCACACAGATTATGCTCATTAGGACTATATAATGATGGACGTGTCATATATTACAAGTACTAATGAACACATACACACATTATGTATACACACACACTTACATACACCTCTTACTGTTTATAATTATTTAGAGACAATAGAGAGACAATGAAAGAGTTAACAGATAAAGAGAGATCAGAAATACAAGAGGCAGAGGAAGCAAGGTACACTATCAATTAATGGTCCAATTAGTATTATAGAAATTTTTTCTTTTACATTTATTATATTGCTGTAGGTTGAAGAAAATTAGGAAATGCAGATATCAACATTGATGTTGATTGGATTAATTTAATTTTCAAGTATTATAACATAATTATTTTAATCTTCATGTTATGTAATTTTAAAATAATAATTTACCAAGTACATTTTAATCTGGTGTATTTTGTTTAATGGCTCCATTTCACTTATTATTATTATTATTGTTTCTCAAAATGCACAACAACACAAAATGTGAAGTTGGTAATAATACAAAGTATCGATTCATAACAAATACATTAAGACAAGTACCTAGTCCTCGTCTACGCAAAGCTGGGCGAGGCCAATAACTGTAAGTAGTCATGAAGAGTTCAGATGTCTATTGTTGTTATTATTATTAACACTTTTTGTCATTATTAAAAGTTTTTAAATGCACTAGAGTTTAAAACGGTGGCAATGAGCCAATGACTATGCTATGCACTGAAGGTCCCTAAGCAACTTGTGCTTGGACCATAAGCTAGCTAAAAATTGAGTTTGTGCAGCGATTAGTGTCGACTGTTGTGTTTCTAGTCACAATACAAAGGCCAGGTGTTTTATCTTAAAGCGTAAATTCAACAGAGTCAGACCGAGAAATATTGATCTCATGACAGTCAGGAGAGATTCAGAGTGTGAACCATTGTCCTTTGGTGAGAACATTGCCCACTACATGTATGTCTACATTCTCCATTGATCAATCGAGACAGTGACTATAGAGGGAAGGGCAGCTACATGAGCATGCAAGGGATCTTCACAGGAGTCTGATGACCTGCAGCTGCTTGACCAGTAACACATCCATCACAAGGCAACTGGTTGTATATTAATCAGTATCACTATACATTTTGTAGGACTATAGTACATGCAAGCAAAATATTTTAACCATTTTTCGTGCATTAAGTTAAAAATGAATGTTTTATGATACCTACACATAAACAGAGTTACACTTCTTCCATATCAGTAATATCCTCCTCTTCCCCCTCTCCTTCACTGCTTGATGATGATGAATATTGTAAATAATGACTCAATATGTCCATACCACCACCAGTGACTGGTAACAAACTACTGGCTATCAATCCTTCTCCTTTCCTCCCTTTCTCTATATCCTCTTCATCTGTGCCTTCAACATCTATAGTCCCAATCTATACAGTCATTCGACAATCAACAACTATCATACTGTACACCAGGAAATTTTGGAGCAAATAAATTTTTGTGAATTGCTAAACTTGGGTGATTGGTGATTTTTAATTCGGCAAATTTGTGGCCATATGCCATTGAGCATGTGCATAATGGCTCAAAATGGTAAATTATATTTTGGCAAATGGCTATAGAAACACCAAATTTTCCAATTTTAACTCTTTCCAAAATTTTCTGCTATATATCTGTTTTTTTCTATACCTGAATACTGTCTTCACTAGTAATGATGACACTGGATTGTCCAGTAATATTCATGTTAGTACTAGTATCTTCTTCCTCTGCCTCCTCATCTCCACTCTCTCCTCCTAGTCCTTCTGGTTCATTTAGTGGTGACTTGTCAAAAGGTCCTAACTGGCTTTCATATTGTTCAAAATGTTCTCTTTCCTAAAATAATGGTAAAAATAGTAATTACATTCAGATACATGTACACTGCAACAGAATATAAAATATCAAAAGTGTAAGAGCAAAGCATAAATTTCTTATTGATAAAAAGTACATGACAAAATTTGCTTGTTTCTAAACATGCTCATAACCAAGTAATTTTGTAGTCATTTTTTGGTGACATGCAAATCATAACTACAATAGTACATGTAACTATGCTGTTTTCAACAGTAAAATTTTAAATTAATAGATCATAGTCTAAACCAATCTCAGCCAAAGCAATACTAGCTTCATTCTCTCCCTTCACCTCTTCAAGATATTGTAGTCCCACTTCCCTCATACTCTGGGCAGTGACAGTAAAGGGACTGGTTGGTCCATTATATGTGATACTGTTATCAACTATTTGATTAAGATCAACAAGAAACTCCTCACGACTTCTGTAACTATCAGCCTCACATTTCTACAAGAGAGCAAGTATGCAT
>NW_003546802.1:16346-18706 GCF_000090795.2 Amphimedon queenslandica
TTATGAGGTATACTGTGTACAATGTATTATGAATGAAAAACTAAGTCTCATACCACTCACATTAGGTACTGCTTTCATTCTTTCAATGGATTTACGACAGAGGAAGGACAGAGCAGCTTGTGGATCATCTCCCAGCAGTGGATTAATCTCATGCTCTAGTTTCTCAAGAGCTTGACTGTTCTACAACAAAGAATCCACTCATTATAATCACACCATTACATTATAACACTCAAGTACTTACTTGATTTATTTCTTTGTTAGACATTTCCAACATCCTTTGGGCAGTTTTTGTTAATTCAGAGTTGAATCCATTATAAGTGATGCAATTGTTAACAATTAGATTGACATGCTCCGTAAACTGCTGCCTTGTCTCATACTTGTGTTTACGAATATTCTGAAAAATAAAATGAGTGCACATACATGTAGTAACTCAAAAACTTTACATAATTCTACATTACTACATAGCATAAAGACATTGATATCTATTAAAACTGCAATGAAGATTATTTGTAAACTTCAAATGGCAGTATATTAAACCACTAGCTATAAAAATTATTGAAAATACATGTACCGTGTGCTCTTGTCAGAGTTAAAACTAAAACTATGGGATAATACCATGGGCCATAGCCAATAAATCAGTATTTTTTACATATTCTGATGTACAATGATAGACTTATGCGACTGCAATTTTTAATGGACATAAGCAGGGATTGTATTCGTAGTCTATTATATCCCTGACATAAGTCATGACTTGCTCAATTTGCTACAGAGTAAAAGGACATCAATAATATTATGTATAAAAAAATGTAATAAAAATTAAGAGTGATTTCGGAGCCATTTTGGAAAAGAACGATGGGCTATAGCCTTGGGTATTTTTCAGAATTTTGGTGTTCTTAAATTGGCCGTAGCTTGAAAATTGAAGTTGGAATCAGCTCAAACTTTCTATACACCATAAAGACATCAATACCTATAAAAAATGTAATAAAAATTTGGGGTGATTTTAAAGGCATTTTTAGAAAAAACTATGAGCTATAGCCTTAGATATTTTTCAAAATTTTGGCGTTTTGTTACAATGGCCGTAACTTAAAAAATTAAAGCCGGAATCAGCTCAAACTTGCTACATGTACACAGCATAAGGACATCAGAAAATTTCAAAAATTTGGAGTAATTTTGGCTCCAAAATTCCCCATGTCATGGAATCACCATGGTTTCTCTTCCATGTCTTCTTTGTATCACCTTGTGAAACAGAGTCAGTGGCTCGGACAGTAGGTGTTTCTTTACTTTTTGTATCATGATAGGCTACTGCTGGCATCTTTTATATTGGCTCATTCCGGCCATGTTCGACCCGCGTCATTTTCATCCTTATTTTCTTTCATAACATGATATACTATATCCCAACTGAGTTTGACACCAGCCGCTTGGAATTTGAAAAATGTAGGATACGTCACTGATGACGTCTTATAATGATATTCATAGAAGCATGGCCGACATTTTACAGCTGTGTAGTTGGCCTGTATTGCACTCTTAAAAAGGTTTTGTTTGTTCTGATAAGCAGTACAATAGCTGCTGGAGTCAACTAGTCTTTATACAGGCAATCATTATCAGAAGATCTTGCTCTGTTAGCTTTTAAAAAGAAGAATTATCAGTTTGGGAGCTCGACCACATGTTCTTATGTAAACTATGACGTAGATAAATTGTCATAAAACGTCATTTTGGTATGCCATTGAGTTTATAGGGAGAACTCGGTTCTCAGGGTTCCCAAGGGCTGAGAGACCCAAGACCTGAGATCCTGTGATGGCATTGGGCGACTAAGAACCTGTGAAAGTCTCATTCTTATCCCACATTCCTATAAAAAGTTATTCCAGTTTTTCTTGGGTCAAACTCAGTTGGGATATAGTATACTTTCATTTTACTCGGTCATCTATCTAGTTTATTCTTTGGGTCCTCATTTTCTTGTGATGATATTCGAGGCAACTCACTCATGTCATTTTCCAAGTCAGTCCATACGCCAGCTGACCGGAAGTCCGTTTCTGCCTGTATAATTTTATTTTCCACATCCTCAGTGCAGTTATTACATAATGAATTATTCATGAAACAATATTTCTTTTTATAAAAAATAATTTATAAACCTATCACTCGTGAAACTCTGTAAAATAGAAGTTCCCTTTCATATCTAACAAATCTAGAAGTGGCAAGTGCCTGAAGTAAGTTTGAGAGAAGTTATGATCCACTATATAGTTCACACCTGGTAGCACTTGAAGGAAGACTGCAGCATTTGCGACATCAGTTAGCAGCTACCAGTGAAACATCATAGCAAGGAAGCCCACTAGCAGCTGCTGAAGAGTTTTGAAGTTGTTCCC
>NW_003546802.1:18716-20504 GCF_000090795.2 Amphimedon queenslandica
ATTTCTACCTAGCATAAAAACATTGAACTGCAATGAATTAACATTAGTATTACATGTATTTGTAAACTTCAAATGGCAATATATTAAAGAAGTTCTGGCACAAAATTATTGAAAAACAGCATGTGCTTTTGCCATTATTAATACATTTTCTAATGTCATTGATGAACTTGTGCAATGGCAATATTTTTAATGCTCATAAACTCAAAATTATTTGTTGGAATCAGCTCAAACTTATAAGGACATTAATGTGCATCATAAAATGTATTAAAAATTTGGGGTGAGTTTGGAGCCCTTTTTTGGAAAAAAAACCATGGACTATAGTACAGGGTTTTTTCAAAATTTGGAGTTATCTTAAAATGGCTGTAATTTGAAAAAATAAAGTCGGAATCAGCTCAAACTTGCTACACAGCATAAGGACATCAATATGCATCAGAAAATGTAATAAAAATTTGGGGTGATTTCTTAGCCATTTTTTGAAAAAAACCATGGGCTATAGCCTTGGGTATTTTTCAGAATTTTGATGTTTTTTTAAAATGACCATAATTTAAAAAATTGAAGTTGGAATCAGCTCATACTTGCTACATAGCACAAATACATTAATATGTATCAGAAAATGTAATAAAAATTTGGGGTGATTCCGGAGGCATTTTTGGCTCCAAAATCACCCCATAAAAATTACTATGGTTTCTTGTCTCTGCTATTATTATCACCTTGTGAAACAGTGTCAGTGGCTCAGTTAGTGGTTGTTTCGTCACTCTTTGTATCATCATCACTCTGAATTAGTATTCATACATGGCATCTTTTACTGGTTCATTTTCATGTTCAACATTTTCATCTTTCATAAGACGTCCATTTGATTCATCTAGTTTATTCTTCGGTTGGGTCCTCATTTTCTTGTGGTGATGCCAGGAGTGCTGGAATTTCTCCAACTTCAGAAGTTTGGCATGACTTTGGTTCTAAAATTTAATTATCTTTGGAGTGATGGACAAGTACAGGCAACTCACTTTCCTAGAAACAGCAATCAAAAGTAGTCTCGACTAGTAAGTTACTTAGGTCTATAAAGTAAACAGCAGAATTTTATCAACCCTCAGTCCCCCACCCTTGTTCCCTAACTTCCCTCCCACTCCACTGCAGTGCTAGTCTACTGCATTGTTTTGTGAGACCGTGAGTTCTGACTTCTGACTGACTCTCGCAGTCTCGCCTGGTGAGGGTGACCTGGGCTGGGGTCCAGACTACTCGCAGTACACTTATTGAACTATGGCTACTACTCAAAATTGTTTAGGTAAGCTTATACATGTTGTACCTAAGCCTGGATGTTGATGATTATGATGATGGCTAAATCCGCCATTTTATTTGTCATTCATGTATATATGTAGATCTAGGTGTTGATGATCTTGTTGATGTTCTTGACTTGTTAAAGAGATGTGGCTTCCCAGAAATAAAATGGCATGAGCTTGGACTGAGACTAGGACTAAGGAAAAATACACTGGATGCTATTGAAATGAAGTATCATGGTGATCGCTGTATGACAGAGTGCCTCTCCCAATGGCTACGTAGAGTTGATAATGTTGACAGTAGAGGAGGAGCCAACTTGGACTCACTGTCAAATGTTTTACGATTTATGAATGAGAGTGCTGTAGCTGAGAAGTTAAGTGAGTCAAGTCAATTATAACTGTGTGTAACTATAATCATTGTATTTTTTATCATAGAACATCATGCTCTTATTAATATTTTTAATAATTGTCATACTGTCCTGTCTCAGTCTCTTTGTGATTCTGTTAGTATTGC
>NW_003546802.1:20514-29069 GCF_000090795.2 Amphimedon queenslandica
ATCGCTAGGACAACTATACTGGATGATATTAGTGAGTATGATAAGATGATCACTGTATCCTTATAATGTTTTGTGTCGGTACTGTTTAACAGATGACAACTGTTTGTTTATTATTGTGTTTAGGTAAGTATTTTCCTACTCCTGAATTGGATGTGGTTCCTGAGACTATTAAAGATCATGATGTAGTTCCACAAGGTATTCAATAATTATTAATATGTGATAATTAATACATTAATTAATATAGATAATGCAAGTACTGATGAAACCAAGATACCAACTAATACACAATCTGCATATGGTAACTTGGCATGAACTTATTGTTTAAATAAATATCATATTAACAAAAATATCTTCATTATTTACTGTGCTATCTTTAGATATGTCTCCTTCTAATTCTAATGCAGAAGTTTCTAGTAATTCTTCTCAACCTTTATCACCTCAAGGTATAAACTTAATGATTAATAATAATAATGACGATGAGTGTGCATGTATTTTGTATTTTTTAGCTGAAGTACATATACCTGTTCCAAAAGATTTGCTTGCTAACTTTAGCTCCATAAGGATGTCTTATGTGAGAATGTTTTACAATGTTTGCAAGATTTTGGAACAGTAATTGGAAGTTGCAGACATCAAGAAGTTCCTTTTTTATTACAGTAGCTCCCTCAGCAAGAAAGCCAACAAATGTTCAGATATTTCTAGCATCCTTCGTCATGTTAAAAATGAGTGTTCACTGACTAATATTGAACTACTACATAGCATAGTAGAGGAAATGAAGATCACTGAAGCAGAGGAACACATCAAAACTTATAGAACAAAGTTGACGGAAGTTTGCAAGTCACTCTCCATCACCCTCTGTTTGAAGGAACGATTTAATTCCATTCCTCATCTTCAATGTCAAACAGCTACTTTTATCTTTGACTGGGAGCCAGAGGAACATGTACTGAAGGATATTAAGGATATTTTATCAAAAGTATCTGGTAAACTACTGATCATCAAGTATATAGAAACCTCCACTTCAATATCTGTCACTTGCTTCTTTCCTTTCTCTGATGTTGGGTTTACTGTATTGAGGATGATAGAGAATATTCATATACTAATGGGACAAGGATTAAAGAAACTGACTATTGGTAACTTAACATTATGGAGGAGACAAGATGTTAGACTAAAGGTACATAATATGAATAATTGAATATTGTTTTATGAATATTGTATAGGAACTAAAAGAAAAGGATCAAGAGTCACTGCAACATACAGAGGTCTGACCATAACTGTAGTGCATGATTTATTAGTGCATGGGGATGAATATTGCTAAAAGGCGAATAAAATTAGCAGACATGCATGTGCTTACATGTTGTATATTTTTTATTTATTCAGGTTATTTCTTATAATATACTTAAAGAAGCTGAATGTAGACTAAGTGATGCTATCAGTAGCAAAGAGAAGGTACATGTATAGTTAAAGTACACATTATAGTGTAAAATTTTGAGAAATTTGCAGATACCGTATAAGATGATTTATTGGCAAGGAATTAATATTGGCGATTGGCAGTTCTATGAAGAAATTGCCAATATAAAATTCGCCATTTTGTTTCAAACCGAGCATGCTCAATGGCACATGGCCCAAAATTGCCAATTTAAAATTTGCCAATAACTTAATTTCTACAGGCAAATTTGCCAAATATTTTTCTTCTGTGAATAAATCATCTTGTATGGTACATTTTTGATGTTGTTTTACTTGTACATTAGGAAACAATTGAATTAAAGCAAGATCTATCAGTGATGGCATTACTTGAGGTTAGCTAATACTCTGAGTGGCAAACATGAATCATAGCATGATGCATGTATACTCTACTGATACTATTTACATTGATTATATGCAATACGTATTATATTATCATTGCATGTGTAATTAATGATTCTGTCTTTTAATTTTAATTTAGGAAGAGTCATTGTCTGTTCAAAGTGATACTGAATCAATTAAAGAAGTTAAAGTATAGATGTATCTCACTAAATTTTTTATTAAATTAATAATAATAATAATAATTAGAAAGAACAATTTGATAAAGAATTGACTGTATTAAGCTCTCAGTTTAATGAGATTGAAGAAGAAAACAAAGAGATGTCCAACAAATTATCAAAAATGAAGGTTGATTATTTGAGATCACTTTCTAGTAATCCTGATTCAGGTTAGAGTACAAGTAGTTTATGCTAATATTTATAATAATTATTATTTAAAGCTGCTAGCAAAGTGAGAAGAGGAATGTCTCTTGAAATTGATGACTGCAAATGCTGTCTTGAAGCAATGACAAGACCAGACTATCAGCCATTAGTAGATAATAAAAGAATAATAGAGAAATTACAAGAAAAAATAACATTAATGAATATGGAACTAATTACTGCAAAGAAGCACAATAAAAAGATCATGAAAGAGATTGAAGGTTTATATAGTAATGATGTGTGTGTGTTATCATTTGATTGCCAATTAGATTTTGACGATGATGAGTCTGAAGTTGAAGATGACGATTCTGAAGTTGAAGAGATTGAGTATGATAGTCTAAGTGATGAAGAGGATCAAATGTGTACAGTGAGTGAGACTGAGATAGCGCACATACACACTGATTTTTTTATTTTATAGTTCTTATTATATTGTAATCATCCTGTTACTGGTCAATTAACTAGTAAATCGTTTCAAGTACATAAAGATGAATTACTACCCACAGTACTGGATACAGCTTATGAGGTTTGTTACTTTTAGTTGCTCTGTTTTGTACATGTACTTTCATTTCTTTATCAGTTAATGGAATTAGCTCCTCATATTCCTATTGAGAGATGTTGTTTAGTTAAATATAATTTTATTAAGGATGTAATGGAACAGTCCTTTGATCTTGATAAGGTACATATCTATCCTATAATTGTCATATTTATTATTATATTCAGTTTCAGGATCAAACTATAGGAAAGCTTATGGGTGTGGCTGGATATTGTGGATTATTCCTAGAAACTTGTAGAGATA
Source organism: Amphimedon queenslandica (assembly GCF_000090795.2). Lineage (NCBI taxonomy): Eukaryota > Metazoa > Porifera > Demospongiae > Haplosclerida > Niphatidae > Amphimedon > Amphimedon queenslandica. The sequence goes on from NW_003546802.1 coordinate 23,527, forward strand.
TTGAGACCTTTAAGAAATACAATATTGGAGGTGGGCGTGCTTGTATGATTACCATATACCTCTAATTACATGTACATGTTTGATGGCGTAGGTATTAATCTAGAGATATCAGTGGTTGATCTGTCAACTGGTGAAGTAGGACCAGCTAAACCAATGAGAGGTGATGGAGGTTGGACTGTTGGAGAATTAAAACAACATATAGGAGAAGTAAGAGGAAGGATATACTGTTGTTTTATATTGATCATTCCTCTCCTACCCTCTCTCAATCTGATCTTTAGTCATTTAATCTCATTTCATCATCTATGAGATTACTAATACTTGATAGAACTCCCTCAGCCTGTGATGTTATACATTTAGAAGATGTTAAAAGTTCTTTAAAGGAAGTGCTCTTTAAAGAAGATGTATTCAGTTCACACAAACTACACAGAGAGCAACTTGTAGTACCAACAGTAAGTGCTAATTGCCCAGGGCAAAGCCCTTACTCGTAAAGTTCTGTTAATTTGTTTGTATGTATGTTGGGGCATGGTCAGGTGTGGAGCCACATAATGTTTTACATTCTTCGAGTGCTAATTATTATTTTTGTGAGCTTGTAGTGAGCCTATAAGACACTCACTCTGTCTGTATGTCAACTGGGAACTGCAACAGTAACTATCAATTATGCAATACATTGGAAATAAGTTAGAACAATCATGCTTGCCTGATTTATGAAAAGGATTCAGAGCAACCATAATGATGTACATGTATATGCTTTTATGCTCTACATTTTCCTTACTGGTTTCTTTTGTCAGGTTAATTAGTTTGGCCAAACAAAAGGAACATGCTATACATTATTTTAATATTTTCCTCCTCCTTACTGTTTTTGTTCACACACACACACACATGCTCTCTCCTTTCTTAGATATACATGTATGTATCATCAGATCCTATAGATTATCGAAAAGAATATAAAGATAGTTTGATGTACAGATATGTTGATTTTGACTTGAACTCAATAATACTATTGGACATTACACTACCTCATTCTCAACCTGAAGCTACTCTCAGTACAGCTAATGTAACTGAAGGAAGAATAATAATGAAAATTATATCAATGAATGAAGAAAATAAAAGAAGTAATATTGAGTAAAATTTTTTTAAAGAATATTAAATATTATGTTATCTAATACAGAGATGCAGGTACAAGTTGATAAGAGAATAACATTAGCTGAATTGAAGGAGGAGCTAGTTCCACTGATTGGTGTACCACCTACTGGTTTTAGAATGTATAGAATCAGTGAGTATGGAGAATATGAAATGACTGGTCTGGATAAAGCATTGATAAATATCTTATCTGGATCAAAAGTATTTTTTGTGTTATTTGATTCATTTCTCCTTTCTATCAGCTCTAAGTACTAAAACTCATCAATCTCTTTATTACTTTGTTTATCCTCTAGATCACAGTAAGACTGGGTAGAGCATTAGGAAAAGGAGAGTACATTTTTAAATTATATTTATTACAACTTAACAATACATACGTAAGAATATTTATAATTATAATTTTTAATTTTTATTTTATGCTTCAGTTTTGTAAGTATATGATGGAGTCTATTTATGCTAAGGGTACACCAGTGAGAGAATTTAAGAAACAAATTATTGAAGAAGCAAAAGTACAAGGAATTGACTGTGTCCTTGAACTAGACAAGTAAGTACATCATGTGACTATCATGTGACTATCATGTGACTCATTGTGTAGAATGAGATTGCGGAAGAAGAGTGAAGTGTACCCTGGTAGAGTATATCTTGATCATCAGACGATTGATACTATTAAGGAAACATATTATGTGGAACCATTGAAAGGTCATAATTTCAATATTTTAATTTTAAACTGTATAACAGTATAGCAGGATTTATTTTTCGTGAAATTGACTAAATTGGTGACTTGTAGATTAAATTTTGTTGACTTCATTATCTCTTACCACATGGCAACTAATAATTGGCAATTTTACCATGCAGCAGGTTTATTTCGAGAATAATAAATTTCGCAAATGACTCATATCTGGAAGTTTGCGGAATTAATTTTTGCGAATTTCCACTATTCGGCCATCTTGTACTGTATTAAGTTGATTTTCAAGGAATTTAATTTCGTGAATCTTTAAAAATTTGCGTAATTTTTTTTATCCTCAAAAATTACCCATTATACGGTAATTTGGTGCTTTCCTAAAAAATTTGCCAACTCACCAAATTTAGTCCCTCACCAATAAATGCTGCTATATGATATTATCAGTATACTGTACTTCACTTGATTATAGTAAGGTTATTGTACCAATTTTTATTAGGACCAGAGAAGATGAAGCATCATACACAGAGACAGGTGTATGTTATAAGATGGCATCCATCACATTTTTATGTTGATCCAATAGAAGAAATTATACTGGATAAAGATAATAATGATCCTAAGCATGTTATTGAAAAGGTAATCATAATTTTATCATTGCACTGCATGGGACAGTACTTGTTCAAACAAGTAGTTATGATGCTCTAAGATTAAAACTGTATATACATGTACTGTATTTGTCTGTGATAAGTAGTTGGCAAATTTTGGATTTCATGCCACATGTCAAGTGGCAGGTTTGATAATGGTAAAAATTGCCAATCACCAATACAAGTCTATAGGTTTATATTAACATTAATTTAGAGTAAGGCTATGAATAAATAGATATGTACATGTATATCATTATTATTATTGTTTTTTACAGCTGTCAGAGTTAAGTGGAGTACCTGCTGAGTATATCTATTTTGCAAAGGTTAAGTATTAGTTAAAGCACGGTTCCCCGTGCTGTATTTCCAGTACAGCACAGGGAGAACCGTGCTTTTACTAGTTTATGGTCATAGTGCGTGGGTGTATCAAAGGCACCAGCCCTAGGCCAAGTGAAGAATAGCCTAAAGAGAACCAAAAGACTGAAAAGAGACTGCAGTAACTGGGCTATCTGATATACAGCATGGGCGGTGCCTTTGATGCACCCACACACTATACTATAATCATTGATACAAAACATAATAAAGATGCTCTCTTTAACTCTTAGAGCGAATCATTTCCAGTTGAGATGTCATGTCTTAATATTGAGAATAAGTTGAAATGGTATTCCATCACTTCAGACACATACTCAAAACTATATAGTGATGGACGTGTCATATATTACAAGTACTGATACGCACACACATTATGTATACACACACATTATGTATACACACACATTTACATGTATATGTACATATGTCTCTTACTGTTTATAATTATTTAGAGACAATAGAGAGACAATGAAAAAGTTAACATATAAAGAGAGATCAGAAATACAAGAGGCAGAGGAAGCAAGGTACTATCAATTAATAGTACAAATAAATGCATTAGTATTATAGAAAATTTGTTTTCATTTTACATTATTTTTTATAATGAGCTTTTAGAAAATTAAATACAAATAAGATGGTCTTCATGTTATTATGATAGTTCATTTATTACATTACTGTAGGTTACAGAAAATTAGGGAATACAAATATCAATATGGAACGTATTGCTTGGATTAATTTTTAATTTTAAAGTATTTTTAATCTTGATTTTTTAAAATTAATGCTACTTTTAAAATAATTTTCAAATGCATTTTAATTTTGTGTAGTTTGTTTAATGTCTCCATTTCACTTATTATTGTTATTATTATTGAGAATTTTACAATGCACTAGACTTTACACAAGAGTATATACCAATGACTTGCTATTTACTAAAGGTCCCTAAGCAACTTGTGCTTGGACCATAAACTACATGTAACTGCTATGTCTACATTCTCTTTTGATCGATCAACAGTGACTAGAGGGAGGAGCTGGCTACATGATACTAGACTTAACAGGATCCTCAGAGGAGTCTGATGACCTGCAGCTGCTTGACCAGTAACACATCATCACAAGGCAACTAAGTAAAATAATCAATTTTGTAGGATTATAGTACATGCAAGCAAAATATTTTAACCATTTTTTTGCGAATTAAGTTAAAAATGAATGGAGTATGATATCTACACATAAACAAAGTTACACTTCTTCCATATCAGTAATATCCTCCTCTTCCCCCTCTCCTTCACTGCTTGATGATGATGAATATTGTAAATCATGACTCAATATGTCCATACCACCACCAGTGACTGGTAACAAACTACTGGCTATCAATCCTTCTCCTTTCCTCCCTTTCTCTATATCCTCTTCATCTGTGCCTTCAACATCTATAGTCCCAATCTATACAGTCATTGGACAATCAACAACTATCATACTGTACACCAGGAAATTTTTTAATTTTGGCGAATTGCTGCATTTTGGTGATTGGCAAATTTGTGGCCACATGCCATTGAGCATGCACATAATGGCTCAAAATGGTGGATTTTTATTTTTGCAAATGGCTATATAGAAATGCCATATTTGCCAATCTTAACTCCCTCCAAAATTTCCTGCTATACAATAATCTGTTTGTTCCCATACCTGAATACTGTCTTCACTAGTAATGATGACACTGGATTGTCCAGTAATATTCATGTTAGTACTAGTATCTTCTTCCTCTGCCTCCTCATCTCCACTCTCTCCTCCTAGTCCTTCTGGTTCATTTAGTGGTGACTTGTCAAAAGGTCCTAACTGGCTTTCATATTGTTCAAAATGTTCTCTTTCCTAAAATAATGATAATAATAATAATAATTGCATTTACTACATGTAGACTGTAGACTGGAACAGAATGTAAAACATAAAAAGGGTAAGAGAAAAGTCTTATTAGTAAACCATGCATGAAAAAATTTGATGTTTTGATGTTTTTGATGTTCTAAAATTGATCAAGTGCATAACGACAATACAAAAATTAAAATAATAAAAATACAACTACTCCTACTCTTCCTTCACCTCTTCAAGATATTGTAGTCCCACTTCCCTCATACTCTGGGCAGTGACAGTAAAGGGACTGGTTGGTCCATTATATGTGATACTGTTATCAACTATTTGATTAAGATCAACAAGAAACTCCTCACGACTTCTGTAACTATCAGCCTCACATTTCTACAAGAGAGCAAGTATGCATTATAGTCCAATGAAATACATATGATGAATACTTTTAAGTATAATTTCAAGAGCAAACCTTTCTCATAGTCTGAAGGTCCATTGGTTTAGTTATGATCATTCTATAATCTGGTAACTTCTTAGAAGATACTGGAAAATGAAATGGCCAAGATTAGAAAAAGACAAGACAGAAATAACATAATATGGTACAGTTATACTGTACATATGAATGAAGACAAGAAACTCATATCACTCACATTAGGTACTACTTTCATTCTTTCAATGGATTTACGACAGAGGAAGGACAGAGCAGCTTGTAGATCATCTCCCAGCAGTGGATTAATCTCATACTCTAGTTTCTCAAGAGCTTGACTGTTCTACAACAAAGAATCCACTCATTATAATCACACCATTACATTATAACACTGAAGTGCTTACTTGATTTATTTCTTTGTTAGACATTTCCAACATCCTTTGGGCAGTTT
>NW_003546802.1:29643-42332 GCF_000090795.2 Amphimedon queenslandica
TTACTACACAGCATAAGGACATCAATATGTATCAGAAAATGCAATAAAAATTTGGGATGTAAATATTATGTGCTTCTTGAGATTGACCATGTCTAATTATTTGCTAGGTGTGGCTATTATGCGTGTGGCTGATGTAGTTATTATTACATTGTTTGATGAATAAATTATGGGTACTTTAATTTTTTTTTTGCATTAACCATTACCCTCTCTCTTTCTCTTTCCCTCCCTCTCTCTTTCTCTTTCCCTCCCTCTCTCTTTCTCTTTCTCTCTCTCTCTCTCTCCTTTACATCTTTCATGGTTTGAAGATCCATTGGAAACTTTATCAAATTATAATAGTCAGGCACATCTTTTGAGGAAACTGGTTTGCAAAAAGGCCAATACTAAAAAAAGAAGAAACATTATTCTTCCCACCATTCTATTCTTTCTCTCTCACCTCTTGAACAGCACTCAGTTTATTAACAATCTTCTCTAAAGCAGCAGCAAATGGCACCTAAGGAAAGCAATAAAAGTTAAGTATAGCAATACTGTACTAGTACCTCTGGGTTGGTCCGTCTTCTCTTTCCAGCTTTAGCTTTTTTCTATAAATAAACAATACATACACATGTACATGTACATGTACATGTATGTTCAGGTGCTTTATACATGTAAATTAGGTTTTACCTCTAAATAATCTAATTGTTCATCTCCTTGCTTCTTTCTTTTACGAACTAATTAAGATAAGAAAAAGAAAGAGAGAGAGGGGGTTTAGATTACAGAATTCACATTAAGCTCATTACTCTTTTCTTTAGGGAATTTCAGTACTAATGATCTTCTCCTAACATCTTCAGCACTGTAATAATAAGTGATATCTCATTATCTCTCACTTTCTCTCTTACTGTTCAAGTAAATCTTTCTTAAGTACAACTTTAGTCCCTTCAACTTTAACGAGATCATCTTGAACTAGCGGTACCTCACTGGTAGCAGCTGCTAACTCGTCATCAGTAGGAGCAACCTAATATGTACATTAGTATACATGTACATGTATTATAATACATGTACATGTACATTGTACCTGAACAGGTTGATTCTTGTATTTTGGACAGTTTTTATTAGTTTTCATGTGACCTTTCTGACCACAAGCACTACATGTTAACTAAAGAAAAGACAGACAAAAGATAGATGAAGATCAAAATAAATGAAGATCAAGATACATGAGTCATGTACATAAGGTGTTACATACATGTACATGTTAACATTATTATACTAACATGCATGGCGGTGAATTCTTTATTCTTTTTTGGTTTCTGAGGCTTTTGTTTAGCTCTCTCTTCAGCTCTATCTAGCTGCCTAATAGCTGACTGTAATCTATTAAGAAATACACATGTAGAAAGAAAAAGGAAATAAATTAAAATAAAATTAATATTAATTTATATTATGTACATGTACATTGTACATGTAGCATAAATGTACATGCACCTTTTCACTTCTTTCCTCATGTCTTCACGAGTTTTCTCATCTTTCTCAGCAAACTCCATCCTACAATGACACCAATCAGGTGACAGTCACATGATGGTATGTCACCTGATATCTTTATCCTTTGATCCACTCATTATCCTCACATAAGCATCAATGACTCCTTGATTCTTTACTACTTCATGTCTCACGTATTCTCTCCCTCCCTCATCTCTGAAGGTTCTTGATATCAAGAGTCTCCGCCCACTTGAGAAGCTGAGGACTGATGAAGCATCGTCTACATCAAGAGAAGGAGTGGCTACAGGAAAATGTATGAGATATGAGATACATGATTAATCACTAATCATGCTAACCTCTTTCTGAATGGTCCCCTCCTCCTCCTCCACTGTCAGTAGCTCCTTTACTAGAAGAGGGCCCAACCTATTTCAATCATACATATCAATGTTTGTGTTCTTATGATGATATACATGTATGTGTGTACATGTACATATTATAAATCATTCACATATTAAATTTATATTCCAATTTCATACTGTTATTATTACTATCAAAAGGAGATGAGAAAGGGAGGGCCTAACTGTAGACCAATAACACCATAGTAGAATGCCACATTCAAACCAATCATAATCATACATGTGCATGTAACAGCAGGGCTCCCACTCTCTCACTACAAACTCTTTCTTTCTTTCTTTCTTTTCTTACATTCGATTCATCCAGTAATAATCTCCTCAGTTCTTGTCTCTCCATCTCCTCCTGCTCGTGTGTCAGGTCCAGTGCCGTTTTCTTTGACGAGAGGAGAGACTCGAGATTCCGTCCCAATTCATCATCACTCTCTCCCTCACTCTCACTGCTCTCATCATCCGTTGACAACACCTCGTTGGAACACAGTACCCTATCAGTATAACTCAGGATAACTCAGTAAACCCGGTAGATCTATACACTAACTTATTTTGAATGTCAAACACTCTTTGGCATTCTTCCTTGTACCTCTCTTGAGCCTCAGACTGGGAGCATCTACTGCCTCGAGCAAACATCAAACTACTAACATCAACAGCTGGAGATAAAAAAGATATACAGTAAATGACAGAAAAAAACAAATTGGTGGTGGAGGATGATGACAAACGGTAAGTTTATTACATAATTATTTTTAAATTATTAACTGGTAAGAATAATTATTTAAAAATTATTAACTAGTATGTACCTCCTCCAGATCTTGCTGCTTCAGTTGAAATACTTCTAACAAGATCAACCACTTTCCATCTTGATAACTTAGCAATCTGAGAAGGAAGAGTTAAATCATGTACATGTACATGTACATGCATTTGAACAATTATAAAACTGTAAATTACTTCTTCCTCTGGTACTCCAAAGTTTCTCAGTACATTCCTTGCTTTGCTTAGTTTGAGTTTCCTTAGATCAGCTTCAGTTCCCATTACAGTCTTTGGCCTCTTGCTAGGAGATACAGTGCTGGGATGACCTGCTTCCTATTATTACAACAAAGAATGATGTGGAATAATCAATAGTTTAATGTACTGTACATGTACCTTAGGATTGAGTCTAGTGTAAGAGAATCCTTCCCCACAGCCAGTGGGATCAGCAGGTCCACTCACTGATAGTTGATATTTTCCTTTCATTGCATTAATGAAATGATGAGTTGTGTTCCATGGAGCAGCTCGTACCTAATGAGAGAAGTACATTAAAAGTATGTACATGTACATGGATTGTTACCTCATCATCAATCTTTTGATTTGTTTCTTCTCCTTCCTCTTCTTCTTCTACAGCAAACAGTGACTTACCACCATAACCAGCATCCTATGATAAATTCATCATATCAAAAATTGGCATACTTCTTAATTTTAATTATAACTACAAGTATGTGTACATGTACATGTAGACAAATATCTATGTATTCATTTAGTACAATTCCTGCTAAGTGCTCTCCCCTTACTATTACCTTTAGTCTCTGCTCAGCAGCCAGCATACTAAAGAAAGCACAAGCTTGTTCAGGTGTCACCATTGCTCTTATTTCTTCCTCAGTTGGTAGTCTAACATCAGATCTTAATACCCAGGAACCACTCTCATAACCTGGAGTGGCAAAGTATAAAAAAGAGGAAAAAAATGTACAGTTTTTCAACAAAAATAAACAAATCATCAAACTGCAGCTTAAAACAAGTAACAATGGCTATTAGTACAATCAAAATTCTAATTGCAAGATAACAATGAATGTACATGTAATTCCATCGACTGGTCTGACACATACAGTGTAATGCTTCACGCTGCTATGAAAAGTGTGTACATGCATGGAAATAGTACACCATCTACAATATACAAGTGTATGTGCTTAATGATGTACATATGTACATGTATGCTACATGTATAAATCAACATAAGATCCAGATTAATCCATAGATTAAGATAGAGAGTATATCTCAACCGATCAGGTGATGCTCTCCGAGGATTCATAATTATGAATTAATCCTTAATCCATGGCATAATATCAACAGTGTACATGTATATGTACAGTACCTTCTCTTTTAAAGTCAGCAAACTGCTTAAGGACTTTCCTAATGACACTCTCAGACATGACAGAGGAAGGGAATGCTTTCCTGACCATCTCCATCTTTATCTTCTTAGGATCATCATCACTGTCTTGAAACAACCTGTACAAGTAGACCTGGGGATAGAATGAAAGAGAGAAATGAAGAAAAAAATAACAAAAAGAAAAAAAAACACGAGAAAGTGATAAAAATTAATTCTATTGTAATACTCATGTACTTGTAAGAAATCCTTCTGGAACTGGTTAACTGTCTTTGAATTAGGGGCTGGGACTTCAATTTTAGGACACTCTTGACCAACGACAAACAAATCAAACAATTCACGAATATAATACCTTAAAAGTGTATAGAGAAAGAGGAGATTGTATTTATAAAGGCACAAGATCAAAGAATGAATGAACTCACTTATTATCAGATCTTATAATTAGAAAATCAGTTTCAGATACATTGTGAAGATATACTGGCGCCCGAAACAAATTACACTCAAAACTCTGAAAAATAGACATGTACATGTACATGTGTAACTAAATCCTACATGTACATGTACATGTACATGTATACAGTACCTGTAAAGCCTGACCAGGTTTGAGGTTACCAAGGAAATATGAAGTGTTTTGTAAATAGGTTGTTTCACCGTATTCAAACTCTGGAGGAACTGCACCTTTAACTTTCTAAAAATAAAAATAAAATAATATAAAACTGGTTGAGTAAAAAAAAACAAAAAGTTATTTTCATTCAAATACATGTACATGTACATAGTAAGTAACATCACAGGATTAATACATTAAATTTTATTGTGTTGATCTTACATAAAAGCTTAAAGGGTCAATGTGCATACAAAATAATTCTATATGCACAGTATGTGTTGTTTAAAAATCTGTAACTACATGTACATGTACATGTACATGTATTAAGGTAATGGAAGATTCAAAAATTGTACTAAAGTGCAAGTAATAAATCAATAAAACTTGCCTCTGGTCTTCGATAATAATTTTTAATTTTAGTTGCCATTCCAGTAGCCATTACCAGTGGAGGGTGCTCCTCTGAGTATTCCGCTAGTATGAGGTGACCATCACACGAGGAGAGGTCCTCTGGGGACCTCATGAAGAATACCTCACCACCTCCAGACTGGATTCTTTCTTTATCACGCTCCTAGAGAGAGAGAGGGGGGGAGAGAGACAGGAAGGATAGGGAGGGGAGAGAGAAAGAAAGAAGGAAGACAGAAACCATACTGAATGATAAGAAATACCATGTAGTCATGTGTGTGGGGCCGATTTTACAGCAACTTTAAAAAATCGTAAAAAATTCAATTTTGATCGGAATCAGTTCAAACCTTCTACACAACATAAAAATATGTACATGCATCATAAAAAACTATAAAAATAAAGAATTCTTTTCTAGTAATTTTGGAAAAATTTGGCCAACAACCCTGTACCATGGTACAGGAACTTTGGCCTAATTTTCAGGCAACTTTAAAAATTTGCAAATAAAATTAATTTTGATCGGAATCATCTCAAATTTTGTACACAACATAAGTACATGCATCAATACTTGTTGTACAAGTAACATACTTTATCTTTCTTTGCTATATTTTTCTTCAAATTGCTCAATGGCTGCCAACCAGTACTGTCCCCTCCATTAGTTAACTATATGTACACATGTATAGGAAAAAATAAGAAAAAAATAACCATACAGTAAAAGATTGTACTGTACATGTACAATTATGCTCATTGACTAATACATCATTAGTACTAACCTTGTTAATCTTTAGTCTGGGTCTATGGAAGTATCTGAGAGCACTAGCAGACCAGTAGGTTGGTAGCCAAGGGATGTACAGGTCCAGAGCTGGTGTGGAGTGTTGTACCATGTTATTGCTCTCTATCCCTGGGAGACCGTGAGATGAAGAGGAGGCGTGGCCTGGATTGTAATACTCGTCATTGGAGAGGTTGAATGGGTCCTTGTTGCCTTGGTAGCCAGGGCCAGAAGCCTTTGAAGATCCTTCTCCTTTATTATTGTTAGTCTGTTTGCTCCAGGACTTGGACGACTTCTTCATATCCTACAAGAAATATGAAGGATGATTTGAATATGTGATTCAAACATTTGAATTGATGTGATTCAAACATTGAATTGATGTGATTCAAACATTTGAATGAATCTTCACACCACAAATTTGCTGGTTTTGCATGTACAACAGACACTAACTAATCAAATGTAAGTTTAAGTTTCAATTGATTACTTTTTTGTTATCTTTGCTGTCTTTGTCAAGAGAGGGAGGAGGAGGAGGCTCAGGAGGTAATCCAATGATAATGTTAGGATCATTAGGATCCAACCTTGGCAACACTGGCTTGGGTATTGACTTAACTGCCTGTATAAAAGAGAGACAGAGAGACGAATAAATATATAAAAAATTTATCATCACAAAATGACAGAGTACAACAAACATATGGATGCTGCTTATAGTCGATGTAAATATTTTCTTCTTACGTTTGAATCAAATATTATATCTTCTTCCCATTTTCCGAATATGAGGTCATTATTTTGTACTGGAAACATTGACTCTGGTAAATCAAGAGTCCGTTCTGGAGCCACGCCTCCAAATGTCCCTCCCATCTGCCGACTATCACTAGCAGTAGTCCATACACCACCTGTAAAGAGATAGTGATTATTTAATTACTTATTTCTTACCTTGGGCAGTTTTATGAGGGCCAGTAGTGGGTGGTATATAAGTGAGTATGTCATTCTCCCAAGGTAGCTGGGTGACCATGAGGAAAGCATCATCAGGCAATGGATCATCAATATCTGAACCAGGTAACCCTTCATCTTGCTCAACTGATGAAGACTAGAAGGAGAGAAATACAGTAAGTTATATTCATGTACATGCATAAGCATTCTTAAATCTACATGTAGGTTCAAATTTTGGGAGACCAATCTGAATATGGGAGACCAAAAGTCTCATGAACTCCCTTTAAATCAACATACCTTTAGTTTAAAGCCGTAGTCCAGTCCATGACCATCTTCTGGTACATTAATCATGTCATACCAAACCTTAGCAGGACCAAATCTCCATTCCTTGGTCTCACTATCAACCGCTCTCCTCTCTCCTCCCAAGCCCTCTCCTCTCTCTCCCTCCTCCACACTGCCAACGGGACACAGAAACCTCTTCTCCTGATCGTCACACATCTCAGGATCAGGGACTGGCCCATAGTTCAGTTTAAACTCTCTCTCTTCTCCCTCCTCCTCCTCCTTCTCCTCTTGAACCCTTCTCTTCCTCTTGGCTGGTTTCTTACAGTCTTTCCATGGATTAGGTACTGACGCCGGGTTAGGAGGTATCAGACTTGAAAACCTCAGGATAGTGTTCGGTTTAAAAGTAGGAAATAACTTGGTTACTTTCTCCAGTAGTTCTTCCTTTGTCATTCCTTCTGGTAACAATGGAAATGTTTCTTGCTCCTCAACCGGCCGAGGATCAACATCCATACGCTCCTCTGCCATTGGTGCTGAAGAGGAAGCAGTATTAGGTGAGAGGGTTGAGAGAGGAGGCCTAGAACTAGCTGCATGTAGTTCAGTAGTTGAAGGGATTGTGGATACGCTGGTGGCAGGAGATGATGTACTTGGTGGTACCTCTTCTATTATTATTTGAATAGGGTCACCAGGTGTGGTCTTGTTTGGCTGATCAGCAGATGAAGTTTGAGATGGAACGTTCCCACTTTCTTTTGAAGACTGATCCATTTTGCTATCTTCTTCTTCATCATCATAATCGTCGTAATCATCTTGGGATTGAGCTACACATAATAATACACAAGTACATGTACTGTACATTAGTATCATGAAGCTAATAAATTCTAGTCATTAAGCCTCGGGCAAAAACTACCTATTCATTTTAGTTAAGTTAAGTATTGCTTTAGTTTAAAATTTTGTCTTTTTTACAATAATTAAGTTAGTCAGTTATAGCCTTTGATCAAAACTCTGGATGCTCAAAATATACAATTAGAATTTGCTCAAATTTTATCAAAACAAAAGGATCAATGTGACATGTGGGCTCAATTCACTCCAGTTACCTCCCAACTAATAATTAGAAAATCAAAGTACTCTTGATTATACATGTACGTGTACATGTGCAAAGGTTTGCATGTGCATTACAATGCAAAACAGATACATGTACATGTACATGTATAGTATGCATAAATAAAATTACAAATGTAAGTATGTCTAAGTCTTACATTTTTCAGTAAGATACTTCATTCCAACATTGTAGAGTCTCTCCTTCTCGGACTCATCCTCAGCTAATTCATTGATGTCAGCATAATCCTCTGCTTTTGAGACTGATGCAACTGCAACTGGAGAACTGCTTTCATCATCTTAAGATAAAGATGAGAGATGAGGAGAAAGAAGAAGAGAATATTAAAAATGTGTATTACATACATAATGTATACATGTATGTATATCAAACACTAATAACATTATTATTATTATTATTATCAAAAACAAGAACTAATTAGAGCTAATAATAGAGAAAAACAAAAAAGGGAAAGGAGAGGGAAGGCCCTATGAGGAAAAAATAAAATAGAAATAAAACAAGGAAACTATATTATTATTATTATTATTATTATTATTATTATTATTATCATCATCATTATTATTATTATTATCGCCAATACAACACTAAGAAATATGTCATTTAACTTTAAAATTCAGTCAAAATTTAAATTGTGCAAAATTTTATTAACAAGAATTCTACTACTACTCTGAACTTGACAATTACTTTTATATTTGCTGCTTGGTCTAAAAATTAATATCTAAAACAATTCTGTGGTTATACAAGACAAAAATGCACAATAAAATAACAAAACAATAATAATAACAATATAAAATAATAAAACGACATAGATTCGTGTTAATTGACAGAAATCAGTTTCGGCAGTAAACTCATGTCACAGAAAGCTTACAACAGTATCAATCAAACATGCAATGATCTCACCATCATCTTTATCATCTTCTTGAACATCTTCAACCACATTCTCTACCACACCCATCCTACCCAACTGGGCAATTTCATTCTAAATTTGAGAGAAAAATGAGTACATGTGAGGGTGAACTGACCCGTCCTAACAGTCCTTCGTCCTCAAGCTCGCCTTCTTCGTTAATATTACCAAAAAGGAAAGCTGTGAACTCCATGGTATGCGATGGTATGGTGGTAGAATTAACAAAACCACGCCTTTTTAACATGTGGGTGTCACGCCCACATTTAGATTTAATTTTTGATGATTTTGTCCTCTTCCATTCATAGTGCTCCAATGCAATTACATGTTCTAGTGTAACATTTTCCCCTTAAGCTTATCGTTAAATCTGATGATCCTAAATGTTAAACTATTAAAACAACACAAGCTAGCAATCATTTCCTTTCACTCATACTCACCCCTTCAATGTTTATTAGTAAGTCAATGTAAAAATAACAATCTTTGCAATTCCTTTTAGCTATTTGACCATTTGTTTAACTTAATTTGACTCCATTGCATAAATAATGACAGCATTGCTACTTATTTCAATATTTTTACATGTATTTAATTGTCATAATAATTATTTATCATCATAATGATTGTTGATTAATAATAAATTCAATTCTTTTTCAATTTCAAATGCATCCACACTTGGTGACAGCCATATTTTTCCTTCGCTTTAGAACCAGATTCCTTGATTGATTGTAAGTCAACATGACCAAAGAGCGATGGCGTACAGCTGAGCAACAAGGAGGAGGTATATCGCCTCTCAGTTGAGCAGCAAGACTTTGTACCTGAGCATGAAGTGTCACCTTTCTTCTGCTTAATGGGAACAAGCAGTGCCCATGGCAATAGTTGGCATAGTAGCCAGACGGTAACACAAACTTAATCTTATTGAATCCAATTCGTTTGAAGTCAATATAGTGTCTTACCAAGCGGCAGTGTTTTGACCTGGACTTCCTCAGTGGGTTGGCTTCTCTTTTTGTCGTGTTATTGTGAGTTGCTGCATTACTTGTGTAAGGAATAATGTCAGGAAAGGATAGGGTATCATTATCGTAAGAGTACACCAGTAGAACAGGAGAATGACTGTGAACTAGATATTGAAGGATATCTTTGCTTTTTAATTTGTCAGTTTTTCGCTGCCCATAATGATAAATATTAATCGCCAAACAGATGGTAGACTCCCCTCTTATCAATACTTGTTCCATATCTACATCAGTTATGAGAGATTTTACACTGACTAGTAAAGAGCGATGCTGATGATGACAGTTTGAGATCATCATCAGATAAGAAGAGTTCCCAATGCAGTTGTCATGAATGCCAGTTTTTCTGGTAAATGAACAATAATGATGAGCTTTTTTAAACTTTATTCTTAAATGATAAGCAACAATACTTTCTGTCTTGCTATTGATGTCATCAAATACATAGTAAAACTTTGCAGAAGAGCTGCTACTCTCAATATCTCCTATCATTATTATGAAAAAAACACTACATTAAGCATAAGTATAACATACACAGTACCTTTTCCAGTGTAGCTATGTACAGTATTAGCACTCAATACTGATGAATGGTGAGTTCCACTATCAAGTACTTCTTTTGCTACTGGGACTGACTCTAACACATGATACAGTTCCATCATGTACTCCATTTCATCAGAGTTCCCATGCCTTCTTTTTCCTTGCACAGTTGTGCTTGATAAACAAAAATATAACAGAAACAGTAGAGCATTCATTTCAATTGAAATAGACTTCTACGCAAACTGAAGATAAATTTATTATGTCTACCCAGCATTAAACATCAGTTCACATGAGTTATTATAATTATTAAAATCATCGCCTTCTTTATGATTAACAGCAATATACTTAATAAATGCACTAAAAAAATCATTAAAAATCTAATTCAATCTGCTCGAACTTACTACATAACATGAGTACATGTATGCATATCAAAAAAATTATAAAAATGGAGAATTCTCTCCTAGTCATTTTTGGAGAAATTTGGCCAATGACCCAGTACTACAGTACAGGGACTTTGGCTTAATTTTTGAGCAAATTAAAAATTTTGTAAAAGATACAATTTTGATTGGATTCATCTTAAACTTTCTACACAACATAAATACATGTATAATATATCAAAAAAGAAGAATTCTTTCCTAATCATTTTGACAAAAATTTGGCCAATGACCCTGTACTATAGTACAGAGACTTTTTGCCGTGGGTAATATGCCAAAATGCTGTAGGAAATTCTGACTTGGTGTACATGTACATGTATTAATTCTCACACTTTAAAAGGATAATACCAAAGGTTCGGGTTCTTTTTCCAACCATATGATTGAAAGAATAGTGTACATGTATATGTACATGCATCAAAACTTATAAATAACACCTGAGGTAATACTCACTATACCATATCAGTATCTCCGATATTGTCATCAGGCTGCTGCTTGTCACAAAAGGATGTTTATTCTCATTGGTATACTCATGCTAGATGGGTCTGCTTGACTAGTTAGATACTACATTACTATTAACATTGTTTCTGATATTCATTGGGATTTTTGATACAGATTACTCCTGTCCTCCAATTTTTGATTGCAAGCTTGTTGCATGCATTTGTGATGACCCATTATGCTGTATCCCACTCTTTCCATGTGAATTGTTTTGGCAGATTCTGTATCACAGTTATGTTTCAAATAATTACATTAAATGAGGACAATTTTAGAAGTCAAATGTCAAAATAAATTAGCTAAATACATGTAGTTATGGCCAAGAAATTAGTTTAAGTAAGAGGTGAGAGATGTTATCAATGCTCATTTCAAAGATTTGTTTATTGAAACACAATACTATAATGGGGCATGTAATGTATGATGTCACTTGACATTAAAAGGATACAGTGCATGTATCTCTTACAATGTTAGCCAAAATAGATAATTATATAATGTAGTGTCAATATGAATTATACCAAAGACTATTTTAAATGCATCCCATGTAGTTTAAATTTATGACCAGCTTGCATGTGCTTCTATGCAATCAATTCAAGAATAGAAAAGAAATAGAAAAGAAATACATGTATTAGAGACAAGGTTGACTGACCAGCTTTAAAAGGATTGAGTTACTGTTTTTGTTCTTTGTTTAGCTTCAGGAAATAGGTACAATCAGCAATTTCTGTTTAATAAAGATAATTGTCATTCATAATTAGATTTAATAGATAAACTACATTGTTATGCTTCCAATTTTGGTAGCTTGTTTGTCATCAGTCACTTAGCACAGTCTGAAGCAAGGACACAATCTACAGTTAGTAGTTATGTCTAGATCTCTTCAATTTGCAGCTGTTTTCTTATTTTTCATTAGCTCCTGCAGTGTCTCTTCTCATCAGTATTATGTGTCTGATGACTGCAGTTCAGTTACTCAGTCACCTTGTAATCCTTTATCAGTATATGCTGGGGATATGTCTCAATACAGTAACAGCATCTTCTATTTCATTGGAACTAGTTACATTAACAACACTTTGACAATGACTTCTCTAGAGAATATAAGTCTACATGGACTGGACCCATCTTCTAGTATTAACTGCACTATGAAATATAGGGGATATGGTATCTTAACCATAAATTCCAGCAGTCACATCAACTTCAGTAACATATCATTCCAGCACTGCAACATAATTTTGAATCTTCAGGTAATTTACAATA
>NW_003546802.1:44185-53273 GCF_000090795.2 Amphimedon queenslandica
TTCAAGGAAAGGAGCATTACCAGTCTTGAGTCAAGTCATATCATGGATTAACTTAGACTTTGGGTTTGAGATATGCTTTTACAATGGTATGGACAGCTATGCTAAACAATGGCTTCAGTTTGCTTTTCCTTTCTATTTATGGATCATCATTATCGTTATAATACAATTGTGTAGGAAATATGGTAAGATATCAAGACTGATGGGGTCTCATGCTGTTCCTGTTCTATCGACACTTACTTTTCTCTCATATACTAAACTAGTACGTACTATTGTTATTGTACTACACAAGCGTGAGGTAACTCTTCACTGTACAAATGAGTCAGTAAAATCAGTTAGTTTATGGTATGAGGATCCTAATGTTGAATATGCTAAAGGGAAGCATGCTGGACTATTTGGATTTGCTCTATTAGTGTCTGTTTTCTTTGTCATGCCATACACACTGTTCCTTTTATGTCATCCAGTACTCGAGAAGTATTTGTCACATTTTAAACTGTTTAAGAGCTGGAGTCGTTTCAAGCCTATCATTGATGCTTATAGTGGTCCAATGAAAGATGATTATCGGTTCTGGCCTGGTCTACTGCTAATGGCTAGAATACCAATGCTAATAACTGTGACCTTTTTGAAGAATGAATCACGTGTCTTGCTTTTGGCAGTAGCAGCTTTTATTCTCTCCCTTAGTTTTATCTTTGGTGGCGTGTACAGCAAAAAATTAAACAATATCATAGAATTTTGGTTTCTATTAAACTTGTCCATAATAGCTTCCTTATCTATAGCCTTCACTGATGATAGCCAAGTGTTGATATGGTATAATACTTGTTTATCTGTTTTTATTGCTAGTTGTATTTTGATTGTTGTTTATCATGTTTACCTGCAGTTATCTCATATGAAATGTTATGATGCTCTAATTAAGAAATTTTTCAAGAAACAAGGTGAAGATGATGATCCTCTTTTAGATGTAACTGAATCACATCTAACTGTTGATCAACAAAGGAGAGAAATTGTACCAAGTTCAACTGATTACATCAGACGACGAGAATCAGTCATTGATTTGTATTAGTCAAAATCAATTTTTTCTGATTTTAAACTATAACTATAAATTATTTGCAATATTTACTTTTATCAAGAAACACTACATTAAACATTACGTAACATATACAAACTTGTCTAGCTAAAACAACACTACATGATCTACAATAGTTATTACTAAAATAATAATTAAGGCAGCCTATTGTCTATTAAAATCAAATATTATTGAGTCTCTACGTTGAATGATATGAGCAGGAGATCCAGCTTCATCTTCAGAATTGTTCATATCACCTGCTTCTTGCAAAAGGCTGTTATTTCCATCTGTAGCTGAACGAAATTTAAAGCATAAAATCTTTCCAAGCTTCTTCTCCAGTTTGATATGTATGTGAACCAAGACTGTACCAATGAATAATATCATTGAAATACTAATGGAAGCACTGCTCAGATAAATTTTGTGACTATTCCATTGTAAGTGATAAAACAGTTCACTTGATAGACTAACACAGAACAAATTGAAATAATGGGAAAACTCCAAGTAATTTAATGCCTTGTTCCTGTATATGCCATTAGCAGATACTCTAATCAACAATACACAAACCACAATTATAATATAATTGTTTATTCCGGGCAATGTTTGTGTAGTGTATGAGAAAACAGCAGTGAGTATTACTCGTACAAATATAAGAAGACCAGTCCAAAAACGATACTTATCTTTATAAGGGCCAGTGTATGAATCAACCAATGGTTTCAGTTTAACTACAGGATCACGTGAGGCCTTACAGTATTTCCCCGTACACCTCTGTAGCCACTGAGCGCTAAATATCATTCCTCCATAGAATGTGCTTACAAAGAGAAATAGCAATGATCCTACTACTAGGTATAAATGTTTATGACTTAGGTAGGCAATGTTGGCATCAACGCTCCATAAGCTCCATTCTTTTTTGTCACATTTGATCATAGAAACCATCAAGGCATTTGTAATGGTGCGCAAAAGTTTGGAGTAAGACATGAGGATTAGTGTAGCCAGTACTGGTACTGTATTGTTACCAAACACTCGAGAGAGTCTACCAGAATAGTGAGAGCCAATTATGATTGCTCCCACTAGTAGCCAAATGTAAATAGGGAATACGTATTGTAGCCATGTTTTCCAGTAGCCATCTAATCCATGAAAGAAGCAAATCTCTATGCCAAGATCAAGATTAAACCAAGAAATGAAATGGCTCAGCACTGGCATTTTAACACCATCCGGAAAGAAAACAACCTCATTGAGCTTAAAGATATTAGAATAGAAGAGGACCCCATTAATACTGCCCATAGATACAGTCAAGTTGCAGACTAACAGGAATGCAACTAATGCCATACCAATCAACATAAATCCGGCTATCAGCACAAGATATTTGTTACTACAAGACTGGCACCTGTTAGAGCCTAACATGAGACTCAGGCCAGCTTGACACTGTCCACATAAGATACCCGACCTGTTTAGGGTACATTGAGTATCAGGATCATCAATATTGAGATAAACTGCAGAAGTATTGCAGTAGTCAAATGGACAAACCATATTAGCTATTGTACAATTGTATGTGTTGTCATACTTCAACCAAACGTTTCCAGATCTTTTTATAGGAGTTCCTATCCAGGAGATATTGCATTTCACATTGTGTACTAAGCTGATGATTGGGTTGCAATCACAGGATCCTGATGATAGCAAAGAAAGACCAGGTGGGCAGTCACGAAATTTTATTAGTACTCGAATTGTCGAATTAATTGTCATCCAATCAGATGGTTGAATAATGAAGTCGCCACTTGGAGTATCTGGACTTATTTGTCGTAATATGTAGCTGTAATTTTTGCACACCCATATTCTTGTTAGTTGCTCGGCATTCCCTAATGTAACATTGATATTATAGGTTTTTATAACTATTGCACCAGGAGTGATTCCTCCACACATTCCTACAGTTGCAAGTGGTAGAATCAATTTTTCACCAGGATATACTTCTTTGATATTAGCCTAATTGCACAATCAGCAATATTATAACTGTCATTACATAAGCAAACACCAAAAGGATTAGAAGATACCAAAGAAGAAATTGGCTTTTTAATGTGACGGAAAACTTGGAAAGTTTTGTTAGTACAAAAGTAAAAATTCCCATGGTAATGTTTGTTTGAAGTATTAAATGAGCTGTATATAGGATTTATATTGCAGTTATAAAACTGTCCACCAAAAATGTCATTTCCTGCCAAACCTGCACTATTGTTAATGAAATAGGCATCAAGGGCTGACAAAGTACATCCTAACCAGTTATATATAATTATTTCTTGTAAATTTTCTGGGAAGGGATCGGCATCTGAGTATATTGCTCCTCCACATTGTCCAGCTATGTTATTGCTAAATGCAATTTTTCCTGAGTCCACACTATATATCAATGAATGCTGTCCTAAGAGCAGCCCACCGCCAAAGTACAGGGCCGTATTATTGGCTACAATAGAAGTACTTTCCATTACAAGTAATTGACAGTTTGATGCAAATATTCCAGTCATACTGTTATTTGAAACTGTCACACCATTCAACCCAATTGGCACAAATGGAACAAAGCAAAAAAAATAAAGAGCACCATAATCTTTTTCTTTCATTGTATAATAGTTATAAGTTACTGTGGTATTGACAATTGACACACTAGAGCCATCTTGGTCCGATGCCAATATTTTAAGGCCAGCTCCTATACGACCTAAATTTTTTCTAAATGTGCTGTTAGAAACAACAATAGTTATAGGAAGTGCTTCTATTTCTTTCATTACATAATAAGCTATTAGAGCACCTCCTCCAAAATTTTCTTGAAACAAAGATTTGTCTATTTTAACAATGCCGTTACGTAATCCAACTACCAGACTCATTCCTCCACTAGTAAAAGCTCCTGTATCTATGGTGTTCACTTTATTGTAAAGGAACTCAGAGTGTGAGATTAAAATTGAGACATCTAAGTAGTTTCGTGACATCAGAAAGAGGCCTCCACCTTTGATTCCGGTATTATTTATGAATAAAGAATAAGAGACTGTAAATATTAATCCTCCTTTGATTTCATTAGTTTTGCTTTTCCTTGGAATCAAAATAAGAACACCAGCAAACATGTTACTGCCATCAGAAAAATTTGAGGACATTATACCAATTGAAGCAAAAGAAATTTGATACATAATCAGAAACAAATGGCTGCATCCTATTTCATTACCATGAACAGGCGGAGGGCGAAGACAGTTATTGTAAAAAGAGGAATCAACCATACTAATGGTAGTATTTATTTCATTGTTAAAGTGCCAGTGAAATCCAATTGAAGAGCTGTTCTGTACTGATATTTGTTTAACACTGAGCTGTGTCACATTACGTACTGAGAAAGCTGTCTTGCACCCTGAGACAGTAAGACCCATCAATGTCAGGCTTTGAGTTGAGGTAATATTAAAAGCAGTGATAGAGTCACTAGTACATCGGATGATTACTGATGGCTGCATGGTTGAGTTATTGGGACCTATGTTAGAATCCTTGTATAAACCACGAATAATTACAGTGTTGTACCCAGTCAGCGTAATTTCTTCATCTAAAAAATGATCTCCATCTGGAAATATTACAACTGTTTCATTCAATGTATTATTCGTGTACCAGTAGTATGAGACCGGATGACAATCTTCTTTTTGAGGACATTCGTGATGTTCATCAGCAGGTAAGACATAGTACTGCTTCTTTTTGAATTGTAGGGGCTGAGCAAATAAGATTATAGCTATAAAAACAGTAAAACTTTTCATTGCTACAACAAGTAGTTGTAAATATAATGTGATGCTTCTTTTATAGACAACAATTGTTTTGGTAACGAGTATTATGAAAACAATGACAATGTTGTTTTTGTTATTTTTATCAATACTTTTATTGCTATATTGTTACAACAATAAAAACAGCTATAATATGTAAGCAATGGAATGAATGTATTGCACTTGCTATTATAGTGTAAATACATATACATCAGTGACTACTAAAATATGAAACTGAATTTTGATAGTAACTGCTTGCATGTAGCTAACAGCTTTTTATTTTCTCCAAAATTTTTCAACTTTTTCTAAAATTTTGATTTGACAGGTTGAAGCACTTTCTTTGATAGTATTTATGAGCATCAAAGTTATTGCCAAATCATCATCTACTCATAACTGTTTAGTCACACAACTACAGGTGAGTGGTCATTTTAGATGCTGACACACAGAAGTTCAAAGCAAAATGCATGTCATAGCCTACATCTAACACA
Organism: Amphimedon queenslandica; assembly: GCF_000090795.2. Classification (NCBI taxonomy): domain Eukaryota; kingdom Metazoa; phylum Porifera; class Demospongiae; order Haplosclerida; family Niphatidae; genus Amphimedon; species Amphimedon queenslandica. The sequence continues at coordinate 49,498 of NW_003546802.1, forward strand.
TGATACTCCTTTTTGATATACTTATTGGAAATGAGTAAACCAGAGAGGAACTTAGATTATTAGTTGAGATTCAAATGACTTTTTGTGGATTCATGAAAGTTTAGCTCTTTAAAAATTCCTTCTATACTGAAGCTAGAAAAAACTTTTCATTGCTTCAATGAGTAGTTACATAAAAATGTAGATATGTCTTTATTTGTGGACTGAGGACTAATTGCATTTTCATGATCCGTATAAAGTTGTTTATGTAAACAATAACAATGTTGTTTTTGTTAATTTTATTAATACTTTTACTGTTATATTGTTAAAACAATAAAAATAGCTTTAATAAGTAAGCAATACAATGGATGCACTGCACTTGCTATTGTGTATATATCAGTGACTAAACTGATTTTCAATAACAATTGTTGCACTTGGCCTTAATTAGTACGTCATTTCTTTATAAGACAAGATACAATGAAATTATATGATTAAGTGATCTGAATGACTGTCGGAAGCACCTTGTCATAGATACACAATTTACAGCTATCATACATTCCTCATTATGCTAATTTGGTTTAAATAATTATAATTGTGGGGTTAGTCTACTTGCATGAGTGATAAGGATGCATGTATAGTCAACACAAGTGTACAACTTTGCTTCTTGTATCTTACAACAATTGCACTTCCTTTCTGTGATGTACCAAGGGCTTCTTTTTATGATGTATTACTTTAAGATTAAGGGTTTTTGCTTATTTCCAAAAATTAGCTAATATTTAAAAAAGACAATAATTTGAAAAATTTTAGTCAGAATCAGCTCAAACTTTGTACACAGCATAAGGACATTAATATGTATCAGAAAATGTAATAAAAATTTGAGGTGATTTCAGAGCCATTTAAAAAAAAACCTTGGGTATTTTTCAGAATTTTGGCAATTTTTTAAAATGGCCGTAACTTAAAAAATTGAAGTTGGAATCACCTAAAACTTGCTACACAGCATAAGGACATCAATATGTATCAGAAAATGTAATAAAATTTTGGGGTGATTTCGGAGCCATTTTTTGGAAAAAATCATGGGCTATTATAGCCTTGGGTATTTTTCAGAATTTTTGGCATTTTCTTAAAATGGCCATAACTTGAAAAATTGAAGTCGGAATCAGCTCAAACTTGCTACATATCATAAGGACATCAATATGTATCAGAAAATGCAATAAAAATTTGGGGTGATTTTGGAGCCATTTTTTGGAAAAAAAACCATGGGCTATAGCCTTGGGTATTTTTTAGAATTTCAGCATTTTCTTAAAATGGCTGTAACTCAAAAAATTGAACTCGGAATCAGCTCAAACTTTCTACACAGCATAAAGACATCAATATGTATCAGAAATTGTAATAAAAATTTGGGGTGATTTTGGAGTCATATTTTGAAAAAAACCATGGGCTATAGCCTTAGGTATTTTTCAGAATTTTAGCATTTTAAAAAAATAGCCGTAACTTGAAAAATTGAAGTTGAAATCACCTAAAACTTGCTACACAGCATAAGGACATCAATATGCATCAGAAAATGCAATAAAAATTTGGGGTGATTTTGGAGCCATTTTTTGGAAAAAACCATGGGCTATAGCCTTGGGTATTTTTTAGAATTTCGGCATTTTTTTAAAATGGCTGTAACTCAAAAAATTGAACTCGGAATCAGCTCAAACTTTCTACACAGCATAAAGACATCAATATGTATCAAAAAATTTAATAAAAATTTGGGGTATTTTCAGAGCCATTTTTTGGAAAAAACCATGGGTATAGCCTTGGGTATTTTTCAGAATTTTGGCAATTTTTTAAAATGGCCGTAACTTGAAAAATTGAAGTTGGAATCTTCTAAAAACTTGCTACACAGCATAAGGACATCAATATGTATCAGAAAATGTAATAAAAATTTGGGGTGATTTTGGAGCCATTTTTTTGAAAAAACCATGGGCTATAGCCTTGGGTATTTTTCATAATTTTTGGCATTTTCTTAAAATGACCGTAACTTAAAAAGTGGTTGTCGTAGTCAGCTCAAAATTTGTATACAGCATAAGGACATCAATATGTATTAGAAAATGTCATAAAAAATTTGGGGTAATTTTGAACACATCTTTTAGAAAAACCACTACACTGACCCAATGTTTGTGATACTGAAGTTAAAATATCTGATGGCCACATTTTACACCCTTAATTGTCTATTATAACTTAGTTTAGGTATTTTCACTTGCCTAAGAAAAATATAAACTAGAAAAAATAAAAAATTAACAATGTTACATGAAGATGTAATGTCTTTTAATGAAGGAATAGATCTAATTACATTTTCATGATCAGTATAAAGTTGGTTATGAAAACAATAACAAGTTGATCTTTATCAATACGTTTATGGTTATGTCAAAACAATAAAGATAGCTTTAATATGTAAGCATACAATTGGATGTGTCGCACTCACTATTGTGTAATGACATATACATCAATGACTAAAAAAACATGAAACTGAATTTAATAACTGTTGTGCATGGCCTTAATTAGTATGTCATAATTTCTAAAATAAGATGATATAATTTAAGTAATTTGAATGACTGTCGGCAAGTTTAAACTTGTCACAAATGTACAACTTACAGTTGTAGTCATATACATTATGGTTTATCTACATGTTATACATTTCTTAGCCTCTTGGCTCATATTGCTAATTAAATTTTGTGATCAGTTGTGGAGACCATTGCCCTGTATGAGTGATAAGGATACATGTGCACATAATTGCTTCTTTGAATATTCAAAGTAATTGCACTTCCTTTCTTTGATGTATCACTTTAATGGTCACTTTGTCATTACTAACTTAAATACCTCACCATGTGTATAAACATAATTGCAGCACTTTTGGTTGACTTTGTACTTCCATTAATAAACATCTTCATACAATGTACTTAAATAGGGTCTATTTTTATTGTGCTTTCAAAGGCATTCATATTGAATGTGAAACACATTTTATTGTTATTTTTCAGCAGTTTACAGTAAAACTGAAAATTTATCTGATAACATTTGTCAAAGCAACTGTTAGACAATTTACTTATCTTATGCAGGGCTGTTATATACATTAATGCCTTGTAAGCATGTAATCTATATAGTCTATGGCATTGATGATATATATGTATGTATCATAATACTTTGAATCCATAAAAACAGTACAATGAATTTAACTAACAAAATGATGCTGGATAGTATTGTTCTAACGATTAGAGTTCAAACTTGCTGAAAAGCTGCCATAGGAAACAAGTCTGTCACGTTGGTTAAACTCATTTTCATAATATATCTCAGCAATAAGATGAGGATTAAACACATCTTCATTTTTGTGTAATTTATATCTTCGACTCAAGACAATGGACAGTATCAAGCTTACAAGCATAAAGATGAAATTCATAATGAGCACATACAGTTCACAGCTTGGTACCAAATAGTCTCTTGCTGCTCCGAATGGCTTAACCATCATCCAACCAGATATCGCATATATTCCTTTAATGCTGAACCACACTCTAATGAGCAATCCACGCATGCTGTGAGGAGCTTGTGCAAAAATGAACTCAAAACTGCATGTAACAGTAAGAAGAACTCCAAGGGAATTTATACAGTTTGATGTCACTTGTGAATACAAGTAAATATTATCATCAAATGAAAAATTGGTGTCATTATCTGGTGATTGAAGAAGGCATATTGTTTCATTGTTGTTAACATAGGCAGGAATACTGATGTACAAATCAAGAATTACAAAACCAAACTTGGCCACA
>NW_003546802.1:57272-58928 GCF_000090795.2 Amphimedon queenslandica
TACACAAGCTTCTACTTCTTTATTTAACAACTCTGTTAACATCAGCTTCAGCTGAGCATAGACTTTCGACGTTAAGGAGATTAAAAACTACTTGCGCTCCACAATGTCACAAGAGCGTCTTAAACATGTAGTTATTTTGCATACACACAAAGAATTTACAGATGATTTACACATCGAGGACATTGCAAAGGAATTTGTTACATTTAATGAGCATAGACGCCAATATTTTGGACAGTATTAATTTCAGTACATGCTATGTATTAATGATCAATTATAAAAATAATACCTTAGCCCCCCCAACTTTTAGTTTGTTCCTACCCCTATGCAGACTATTATACTGTTAAGGTAAGCAATTCATGTAATTGTATTTCTGTTAATAAGCTGACCTATGCATTTGTTTTGGTACAGCTAAAGGGTAGGCTTGGGCCAAATACTCTGGAATAATTTAAAGAATAATAGGTGCAAAAGCAATGAAGAATAATAGGAGAATAATAGGATGTATTTTCAGGGCCGCTGAGAGCTTTGGTGGGGCCCGGGGAAGAATGTTTGGGAAATTATCGGCGCGCGAAGCGCGCCGAAAAAATTTTTTGCGGGTTAATTATATTCATAGTGGGTGTGGCCAAAATTAATTAATTTCTCTAATGCGTGCAGCTAAATGGATGCGTGCAGCTAAATGGAATGCGTACCCCATGAACTTCTATAATTTTACAGCTGACATACAGTAACCACAAGTCTAACCACTAGTAACAGCACTATCAAAATATGGGTAGCACATCAAAGACAATAGCAGTAACAAGCACACGCCCATAGAGTATAACTGCTGTTTCATTTGTACTTTTGTGGACATTTATTCCTTGAGCTGCTGTATTTTTGTAAAGGCCACTGAGATATTAGCTGTTGTGTTGCTCAGTGTTTCTTAAAGGTCTGTTGATAACTGTGTCTAGCCTAAATTGATGTATTGATTCTTTATACATTCAGAATGCAGAGAAAATACAAATCAGGAGCACAGAAAAGAAAAGAAAAGAAATTGCGTATTGAACAAGCCACTGTACCTACCAAAACCACACCATCACTTTTTTCACATGGTTTTAAAAAGCAAAGTAATCTCTCTGAGTGTTTAAATTTGCCTGCAAGGTCACCTAGTCCATCATCTACTTCTTCTATTACTGATTTTAGTCCAGTTTTACTTACAGATGAGAATGATAGTAACAATATAGAAGATGTAGTGCCTACAATATCTGGTGATAATAGTGACATGGACAGCCATCATATGGTTTCTGAAGATGAATCAAACACTGAAGCACAGCCTACTGCTGTGCTACAGAGTGAGACAGCTTCTGCAACTGCAGCTGCAGAGTGCTCATTTGATATTGGCACCATTAATTCTGACCATATATCTCCTCGTGATGTTGAAAATGCCATTAAGTTTGGACCTAAATCTCATGTTCACACTAGCTTTCCAAGAGATTGCAAGGGCAATCGATTTCCAGTTAATATATTTAAGCATACACTTAAAAATGGTGATGAATCAACACGAGATTGGTTAGTTTGGAGTGATGCCAGAAAAGCTTTGTTTTGTTTTCCGTGTAGACTTTTTAAGTCAAGCAGTATTAGTTCTCGTAGCTCAGCTCTATGTTCAGTTGATGGTTGTTCAGT
>NW_003546803.1:0-3489 GCF_000090795.2 Amphimedon queenslandica
GATCCAAAAAGTGAAGAATAGTATCCAGTTTCTGCCATGCTTTCATGGACTCCAAAATGGCCGATATAATAAACCACGCCTATATGAGGGTGTGGTTCTATTTGGAACAATATGGTTGAATCATAAATACACTTAGCACTAACTGGTCTATAGATGCACAATGATGCGCATGCCTTTCTATGTGTATAACTTGTTTTAAGGGCAAAGTAGAGAGTATGTAGGCCTTATCTAACCTTTTAGTTTCTATAGTTATTAGCTGGTAGTTTGTGAATCTACTAAGCTACAGAAGAAGACACGATCATTGTGTAGTTAGACTACAAACAGGGCTTGCTGCATCACTCATACATGAAGCATTTGTAAAAAAGCATACAGATTTTAAATCTTTGATAAAGAGTCGAATGAGGCATCACAAGAGGCTAAAACATAATTAAAGAACCTAGAAAGAAGGAAAACAGTTTTGCCTATCACCCACCATAGAAACCAATAGAGAATTGAACTGGGCATTGTCTCAAAGCAACTCAGACAGGGAGCGTGTTTTCTCCATTTCTTTGTTTCTCTCAAAAGAACAAGTTTAAAATCTACAGGACACCTGGAGTAGGACCCAAAGTGTCTAAAGACAGCAATGGATCCAGTTATTGGGGTGGTTAACTTGTAGTATGCATGTACATTACTCCCTCATGGACAAATGGCTTCCACCAACTGAGTGTCTTCATATTGCTAGTGCTATCTTTGTGGAAACCACGTGCTTTTGCTAGTAGCTTGCATGAGTTAATTCACCAATTAGACTAATAAACACCTTGCACTAGGTAATTAATTCTTGAAGGTGTAGCCTGTGTATAATTATAGAGCACTGAAAGTATAAATTGATGGTGTAGGAAGATTTTTAGAAATTTTTATGGTTGTAGGGTGTGGTTTAGGATAAAGTAAACTCTGGCCGCCATTTTGGTCGACAAATTTCAATGAAGAACAATTGGGCAGACATAAAAGCAAACGTGTATTGAGAATTTTGGAGCAAATTAGACCAAATCTTTTACAAGAGAAGCTTCAAGGCAGCTGTTCTGTCTTACAACAGGCACATTTTTGCTTTTGATAGAGTCGCAGCAGGTAAAAGAGGCATTTTCTCCTTGCATTTATTGACTTTTATTACAAACTTGCCAATGAAAATGAATGATGTGTGGGCGGATGCCTTATATAAAATTAATTCATATACTTTCCTATTCTCACTTGCAGTGATCTATAGTTATTGAAGTCTGTATGGTTTTTACACTCAAATTTTTTTATTCATGCATTAAAAAATACAAGCAATGACATATTCCACTTTTACAGTACTTTTGACTATTAACCTTTTAACACCAAAATTCAATTATAGCAGCTACAACCACTGTGCAAAATTAATTCTTACTAAAAATTAAGTTTTAGCAGTACAAGTTCAGCAACGCATATCTCTCTCAAGGTCTGCCGCTGAGAGACATAAAACTTGCTAGCAGCCTTTACAGGATGTTTATTCTTTGATACAAAAAGTATTTAATAAAAAAAATAACAAAGGGTAATCAAGCACCATTAGTAAACATACAGTACGCTTTGTCCAAGTACTCAGACTTTGCGAAGGAAAAGGGAGAGTTCCAGCGTGTTCCAGAGACCTGTTAAGCAGGGAACAAAGATGTAAAGAAGTACAAATCAGTAGAGAAGACTGCTTTAACAACGCACTGCTCCATAGGATATTAAATAGAAGTTTGGACATGCAATCTAAAGGGATTGCATGAAAAGTTTTATTTGCAAACAACAAGGAGAAATGAGCAAGCGTCATGGGTGAATGTAGGTGTTGATATCTTTAGCTCATATGAGGATGTAAAACTACAAAATACCCTGAATTCCACTTTTAGCAATCCACAATTGCTTTACATGAAGATGTAACCCAAGTGTAGAGGAACTCAAAGAATCTACAAGCTGATAAGCTTCATTACAATGGTCTTGCTCGGAAGAATGAGGCCACACCCACCGTATACTTCAATAGAAGGCATGTGAGAAGAAGGTTTCTGCCTCTTTTTTGTCGATAGAACAGTGAGTATAGATGTATGTGAGTCAAATAAGGTTCTCTTGGCTAAAAGTATTATTAATGCTTATACTTGTCATATTGCTTACCTTCTTTGCCATTTTGTAGTCATTACTGGACTTATAAGACTCTGACGTAGTAAAACATGTCATAAAATTTTTGGTACTATTTTAAACAACATATGACTAGGAATAATCCTCAAGTTTTAGTTCATTTTAATGCATAATTTCAATATTGTTTGTATGATAAATGCTATGTCGCCAGAAAAGACAGAGAAGTGGTCACTGACTCTTCTCAAAGTAGGTTACACTAGTTGCTAATTATTATTAAATGTATTGTTTTACAATTATATACTTTGCATGCGAACACAAAAAATAAAAATAATTACAGGTACACTGTGTGAGATGTGATCTTTTCATTAGTGGTTGCTCTAAAGAGCCGGTTAATGTGATGACTATTGATCATGATGAGCAATGAGTTAACTTGAGTGATGATAGATATTTGAATGAGACAAGTGATTGGAATTAGACCAGTGACTAAGAGTGCAGACCAGTGAGAGAGACCAGACAGGCAGTGGGTGAGCAGAGAGGAGTGATGAGTTGAGCAGAGTGAGTAGCTTTGTTACCAGTGAGAGAGACCAGACAGGGAGTGAGTAGCTTTGTTACAAGTTGGAGAGATTAGTCAGGGAGTGAGTGAGCAGGGGTGTGGCCAAGGTAGGGCTTGGAAGGGCATTTGCCTACAAATGTGAAGGCATGCCCTACCATTGTGGGAGCATGACAACACACCCACTACTTTTAATAGTCACGCCTCCTGCAGTAATTTCTACATGGAATGACACGGCTAAGAGACAGCTAACTCTTATTGATTTTCATAGACGTTCTTCTCAACCTGAAGTCCTTACCACCCCTACAGATACTTAAGTACTACTGCTACTTCTGTATTACTAGAGACTGAATGTTTACAAACTGAACTTGCAAGTTGTCTAATAGAAACTCATCTGCTGCATGTCAGTCCACAGCAATGATTTATCACTCATGTACTGAGAGTAGTAGCACTTGTATCCAAGTACCTGACATTGCTTCTGGTTCTGAAGTCATGCCAGCTCAATCAAAGGGACCCTTTCCTTCCAGACAGTTTTTTAATACTCATCGTTCTTTCAGTTCTTCTTGGTACAATGACTACTCTTGTTTAGAGTATTCATCATCATTTGATGCAGCATTTTCTTACCCATGTAGATTATGTACTACTAAATCAGGCAAGTCACAAAAGACTTTTACTGAATTAGGATTTACTGACTGAAAGCATGCCACTGGAAAGCATGGTGTCCTTCTTAGTTATGATAAATGCAGTGTACACAAGAGCACCATGTTGGACTGGAAAAAATACAAGTGGAATGCTGCCTCTGGAACATCTGTAGTGAATCTACTTATTCAAAA
>NW_003546803.1:3593-9603 GCF_000090795.2 Amphimedon queenslandica
TTATCAGTTTTTAGAAAATGGATCTTTTGAATAATATATAAAACTGTATCAATTATCACCAGACAGGGAGTGAGTCAGCACCCTATGGACAAATTCATGCAAGTTTCCTCCTCAAACAGTTACAATTATTCATGTTACACTACTTTTTAATGCATAAATTATGCTTGTCACATTTTTTGCTAAAATTAGAAAACATGTCCCTGCATTTTTCATGAAACTTGGGTATAAAAATGGAAACATGACTAGAAACATGAGAAAACCTTGTAACGCATGTTTTATGTTAGTTTGAAATAATGCACAAGCATGAGTGAACTTATAACTCTAATGCGGAAACATGACTAAAATTATAATTAAGTCATGTTTGATGTTTATTAAAAAGATGTAATATATGAGTACGTCATATATGCATGATGAAAGTAAGTGTCATTCTTTATCATATTGGGAAATATCGATATGCATGTATCATTAATCACAACACACTTGCTCCCTATTTCAATTACATTCAGCACTGTGATGTTGTTGCATGAATAGAAGATTAAAGTAGAATATTGCATTTAAAATAATATTACTTGGTATCCCCAATATACGTCTGTGGCAAAATTTCTGACTAAATGCTAAACCTACCAGTTGTTTGCAGAAGTAATCAATGCATATTCCACATCAGCAAAAAAAGATAAACTTCTGGAGTTTACCACTACACCTGCTTTTAAGTGCACAACAAAATCATTGCTTTCACTGCCAAGTACTGTTCTATGTAACATCATTTTACTGATTGGTAACAATTAATTTGATAAGGAGCAGCTATCAGACAAACGTAAGGCTTCCTTTCCTTGTGAGTAAGGATGGTAGCAGGTATGCCTAGTATTCCTTTCGCAACCCTCTTCCTCACAGTGTAACGATATATTAAAAAATAAAACAGAATTACCATGCAGGTATGCAAATGAAATACCAGTGTCCAAGATAAATATAAATGACTAATGTATTGGGCCATATCATCATAATCTATCTGTAAATTATCTATAGGGGCTTGTAATTACTGTCGCATTAATATGCCCTTGATAATCTACATTAAAGCAATTTCAATCATAGTTTAGCACAACATTTATTTTACCTGTTTGTCTGGCCTGTAGCTACCATGAAATAATGAATTGAGCCAGCAATTCATATTCTCAAATGAGAAAGCAGAGTGTGCCCATAAAGGGCCAAAATTCTCGACACATTGGCTGTAATGTGTTAACATGTGCACGTTCATGCTGTTGTAACGTTCTATGGCATACATATAAGTAGTAGATGGAACATGGCTTCGAGTGTTTATTAGATATACACCGAAAATGATAGTCATAATCCCGAAGGCATAGCCCAAGGGATTATGAATATCATTTGAGGTGTACATCTGATAAACCACAAAGAAGCCATGTTTTATATTATTTGTACCCAATGGAAGGCATAATGATGAATATTTTGGCTTACCTGTCACCATAAGATTCCTGAAAATCATCCAGTAGTAGCAAAAATCAAAAAAACTTCTTGAAGCGGTGATGCCATTTTAATAGCCTTGCACGTGGTCAGCTTGTGAGTTTATACAAGGAACATTCTTGAGGATATTCATTGCTCTTGCACAAAGTTTACATCATACTTTCTCCAATTTGAGACCCACAAAAGCCTGACACAAAAGTCTGGCTTATAAGCTCAGCTTGATTTCGAATGGAGACTCCTTAGGGGGACTCTTCCTGATTTTTACCCGTGGACCTTTCAGGACAAAACTGTCCTGAGGAAAAAGGTCAAAGTTCACAGGATCCCCTGTTAATGGGACTTTCCCTGGTATAAGAGGGACAACGCTGATACACAAAGCTGTATCAGGTTTATCTCTCATACACCAGGGAAAGTCCATGGTGTATGAGTAATTCCACTGGTGTATTATGTAGCACAGCTTTGAAAGATATTTTATCGGTAATACTGTAATTCCTAAAGAAATTAGTCATATGTGAAAGTAATTAACATAAGACATGATATACTTTTTCAAATTCTGCAGATTTTTTCACACTGGCTTTAAAACAATACTCATTGTTGGCTTTTTCTTGCCATACCACAGACCCACTAGGATTATATTCTTTAGCTGCACTCTCAGGGTGAATGGCAAGTTAATTATCATTAGCAGTACAGGCTTCATAATAATGATGTTGGACTTAAAGGGGACTATACCATCTGTATTTAACAGAAGGGACAGTGTGTCCATTTCAGAATTAGACTGACATACCTGAGCACTGCTCCCATTACGAATGTCACTATATACCCCATAGTTAATATCAAATGACAATTACTCATAAAACCCTTCCTGTTCAGACGAAAATAAATCATATGTTCTATATCCCTACTTTTAAAAATATTTGAGTTATTCTTGCATGGCAATCATGTGAAAAGATGCTATACTTAAGCCACAGGAACATGCGTTACTTTCCATGTGCTTTTTCATGTAGTGCAGTAAAGGTATTCTGTGACCTCAACTTTCTTCTCAGGCATATATGACGACACTGCTTTCTCAAAGTGATAAATGCTGCTTAGTACTATTAGATGGAGGCAAGACACAATTGAGAAGAGAGAGTAGGTCTGTCATGGCCTCACTTGTGAGGTGATGTTTTGTCATAAATGACTTTATTATTAAAATTGCAACATCAAATTCTGATGCTTCCATCTCCTGCAGCTCATCTTGTCCATTCTCCTGCTCATAGCCACCATCATGCTGCCGATCATGGTAGGGCTTTTCTCCTCTATCTCTTGAAGCTCAGCATCACATTCATTCCATTCTCAGCGTTTGTCACACAGACCATTGACACGTATTCAACCTGCATCTCTTCATTTCTGAGGCTATAATGTATCTGTTGATATAATGTATATAATCTTAATCATAATGATATGTACCGTTATTCATGTAGGGAGACAGGGACCACACAGGGAGTGAGTGAGCAGAGAGGAGTGAGTAGTGAGTAGCTTTGTTACCAGTGACAGAGACCAGAGATGAGTGAGTAAAGAGTGAGTAGCTTTGTTACCAGTGAGAGAGATCAGACATGAAGTTAGAAGCAGTGAGTACTGAGTAGCTTTGTTACCAGTGAAGGAGACCAGACAGGGAGTGAGTGACCAGAAAGGAGTGAGTGACCAGAAAGGAGTGAGTGAGCAGAGAGGAGTAGTGAGAAGCTTTGTTACCAGTGAGACAGACCAGACAGGGAGTGAGTGAGCAGTGAGTAGCTTCATTACCAGTGAAAGAGATCAGACAGGGAGTAAGAAGAGAGAGGTAAGTATAGCTGTGACTAAGGAAGTCATATGTACCAGAGAGACAGAGATTGTCTGTTGATTATAAGACCAGAGAGAAAGTACTTGTACGTGTGTAAATGACCAGAGAGAGGGAGTGAGTGACAAGAGATGTAAATGACCAGTGAGGGAGTGAGTGACGAGAGAGGGAGAACATGTACGTGTTTAATGACGAGAGGGAGTGTTTGACAAGAGAGAGAAAAAATAGTCAGACATCATTGTTCTGGTATGCAAAGTAGCACATGCTTAATGGCAAAGATAAAGATCACATTCTTTGCAATGCCATTTGGTAACTTTTCTTATGCCCTTTAAAAGCAAAAGTGACATTGATGCTGTTTCCCATCTTCAAGTAATGAGAAATGCTCTTCCCTAAACTGTTTTGTATGAACTGATGCCCTCCTACCTCTAGTTTTGTGACCAATACCCATGAAGCAGTTGTGCAAGTGCTGCACGAAAGTTTTTGACATTTCTGGTGTTGTATTCAGATTTGATTGTAACTGCTTATTATTAGAGCATTTGTGATGCTGAAATCAAATAACTACTTTTTAGGTGAACATGGTAGTACTCCCACTGCTGGTCATTAATTTCTTATGGTCTTTGACCCATGTTGTTTGACACATCTAATGCTGACTTATGATTATTGATGCAAAAAGAAGTTCAATTGGATGTAATTGAGTAACAAACTTTGATATGCACCAGGGGCAGATCTAGGGGTGGGCCAGGCCCACCCAAAAATTCTGTGCAGTAATTTAAGATGAACTTTTTAATGTGGATGACTATGTAAACTGTGAAACATGACTATGCAAACAATTTGTAAACCACAAAGGAGCTCATTTTAACAGCTTTAATCTTCAAAATTTTGACTTTGAATGTAGGCCATGTTGGCCACACCCACTAATTACCACACCCAAATCATCAAGGCCCACCCAAGAATCCAATCCTAGAGGTATGCATATATCTTGCATTATTTACACGGTGCACAACAAAAGAAAGGTCTCAAAATTACAAAGGCAATGCTTCATACAATACATTGTTGTTATGATAAGGTGCCACCGTTACAATTTTGGGAAGCCATATCTGTAATTGATAATTCCTGCAGATAGCCTGGCTTTCTCATATCGGATCACATATTGTTTGGAGAGATTTGGTCATTATCACTTTTCTGATACATACCCTTGTTTGTATGTTGCATAGCTAATTGTGATAAACATTACATTTTTACAAGTTTTTAAGTAGCTCCAAATGAAGCTATGTATGTACATATACACACTCAACAAAGTAACGTACATCTGACTTTGTGCAAACAGTGCTTGTCAACTCATGAAGCATGCTGGTTAGCAATCTCAGAATGTTTAATAGGAAGTCATGAATATGTAACATAAGGAGCAGGCTAGAAACAAAAAAAAAGTGTAATGGGCATGGCATAATGAGTAATAATAACTGTAAACAAAACATAGTTTGAATCAATTGTATTAAGTTTGGAACAGAAGGCATAACAGTAAAGGCAGTAACTTTGTGCTATAGATAGTAGCTTTTAGCACAAATGTGACAGCAATTACAACGATCTATTGTAATATGACTGAAAAAGTGTAATGCCAAGAAGAAATTTGAATAGTAATGAATTATTGCCTAATTAGGTGGCATGCTAACTAATACTATAATTTTTGTGGCAGCAGTAATGGAGTATTGCTTATAGTTGGCATCAGTGTGACATTTGCATACGTAATACAGTGATATACGTTGTGATGCATTGCATTTGACCCATTCATTGTCATGCCTGCATGCCCCAGAAAGAAAAGGCATGCTACTACTTCATTTTACAAATTGATTTATAGTTAATCTACAGAAAATAAATTGTACATTAGGATTTTAGTATGAGGGAAAGGACGAGTGTTACAGACCTTATTACTGAGAACTGAAAAATCATCAGTGCATCACGACAATAAAAGCCACGCCTAGTATTGGGAGAAAAAAGTGAATCAGTCACTGGCCTTTAGCTGCTCTTTGGTTGTTCTTCCTTTAATGCAAAATAACTGCTGTAGTGTTTGATACTATAATTTTGATGAGAAAGACTAGCAGTTGTTAAGACTCTTCAGCTCGACTTTTGAAGGTGGGCTAGTCCTGAATGGTGGATCAAGGCTGTAATTTGTCTCAAATGGAATCTAGGCCTAAACATCCTTTAGCTTCAGATATTTAACAAAATTATACATTTTACCTTAAAAACAACCTGTATACACTAAGAGTGTTCTTGTGTAAACTGTTTGACATTTTGAATAATACGACAGGTGTGGCCTTGCATTTAGCACATGTGTGCTTAAAATACTGGTGGTTTAAATACCATATTTCACTGTACAAACGACTGGTCCAAATAAACGCCTGTCATTAATATATTCTAGCTATAGATACACATAATTCTACCAAAAATTATGCCCCACTGCTTAGATAGCTTCAAAGTGCTTAATAGTTAGAGCTGCGTCTGACTTGCCTCAAGTTGGGGGTTTGATTCCCACTTAAGGTCACTTTTTACTTTTTTTCAACAAATTTTCTTTGCTTCTAAGAAATAAACGCCCAGGCATTTAATTGGTAAAATATGGTACTTAATATAAAATGGAGAGGAAAGTCTTTTAATTGGAGTGCAATTGGTTTTAAGACTTTGAGAGTAGATAAGAGTCAAAGTATGAACTATGATGAGACTTTAAGTAAC
>NW_003546803.1:9613-17454 GCF_000090795.2 Amphimedon queenslandica
TTGTTTGCTTCAAGGAAATGGTATGAACAATACTATTAAATGCTGCCTTCTGTTTTGCCTGTCAAAATTTCTCCATTGTTCAGAGACTACATTCACATCATTTGGGTTAAAAATTGGAAGCACGTTACAGAACAGAAAGGTATTCTAACGACTCACTCCATTGGTAGGCATCATACTCGAGCAATGGCAGCATAGAAAGATTACGAGAAAAGAGTGGGAACAGGAGAATCAAATTGGTTGCAAGCTTGATTGTATGGGGTCTAAAGTGATGTTTTACAATAGGAAGTCATGTTAAGGCAATTACGGAATGCTTCTTGTACTGCGCTCTACAAAGCATTGCACTTTGTGTTCATGATGAATCTGATGATTGTTTCAATCCCAGGAACCTTAGATCACTTATAACTCTCCCGTCACGTCATTCTTTAGAGGTCAGTCAACATCTACAAATTTGTCGTAAAAGTACAGCATGGCTATCTCCATCCTTTCAAAATAAACTAATAGTTTCGTTAGCCCGTCAAGTTTTTTCTTTCTTCCAACAAGACCTTAGTGATGCCAAATACACTACTGTATTGGCAGATGAAACAAAAGATGTCAGTAAGCATAAACAGTGGTCCACTGCTTTTTATTACATTTTTATGGCAAGACAATGGAGAGTTGTGGGATATATGCTAGCTACAGATTTAACAGCACAATCTCTTGCTAAGTACATCATGGCTAAAATGGATGACTTGGAGGTTATTTCTGAACAGTTGGTTTTACAGTGTTATGATAGAGCCTCAGTAATGTCTGGTGCTAATGCTGGTGTTCATAATTTTATTAAGGAAAAGAGTCCACAGGCTGTCTACAACCATTGCTGTGCTTACCAACTAAACTTGGTATTGGTGCATGTAGCCAAGATAAATAGAGCAGCATCTGATTTCTTCTTAAACTTCCAAGCTTTGTATATCTTTCTTCATTTAAAAGAAATGAATTGTTTCTTTCAAATCAGAATTCTCTTGGAGGCAGGGAAATACACTTTAAAAAGCTTCGTGACACAAGGTGGTCATGTCGTAGTAATACAAATACTGCTGTTCTCACTACTTTGCTGTTATCAAGACTCTAGATAATGTTTGAAATGCAAATGACCGTGACAGAGCAATTGAGGTTGTGGAAATCCTGAATGCAGTCAAATTAATTGATTTCACTGATTTACTTGTCTTAAAAGAGATATTCAGTGTCCACCGATCTCTCCAATATACTTTAATCAAAATCAATAAATCTTAGTGCCGCCTTTTGTCTCATTCAGTCAACTATTAAAACATTCAGTGGTTGAAGATCCGATGATGAGTATTTGGGAATAATGACATTTTTGAAGCAGGACAATATTGTACTAACTTGACACAATCATTGTCAAAGACGTCCCCCTTCAATTTTGTTGTAAAGGTGTTTCAACTGGAGATTTAGTTCAAAAATAGAATAGAGTAAAATCTCCGTAATCGGACACACCCCTTCTCAGACGCTTATTGCTCGGCTTCATAATAGTTCAGCTGCTTTTAGCTAGTATTATCTGATAGATCCTTGATAACTATTAGGGCACACAAGCTATCAAGGCAAAAAATATTTGCATGCAAGAGACAGGAACTCTTACAAAGTTCCAAATCGGACTACCCCAAATTCGGGTGAAACGGCCATTCCCGCGGACAGTGGCCGCCATTTCAAAACAAACACTAGCTCTTGCCTTGAAGCAGCACCATCAGTTTTTCCTATCATTGTACTATTAGAGCTCTTTTTTTTGCACACTAATTTTAAATATCCATGCAGGTGTAGTGATCAATATTCGGACAACTCTGATTTGGACTTTTTCATGAAATCTTGCTCGCAAAGAAGAAATTAGCACCTCTGAAGCATTTAAAAATTAGATATTACACAAATGCTAGTAGATCCAAGAGTTGAGTCATTTTAGTTCAGAAATAAGTATGCCAGGGCAAAATTACTCTAAAATGAGCAAAAAAGCCACACCCAATGCATTATCTATTTGGGGGGGTAAAATTACTGATTAATTAGCCATTTTACTATTATTGTAGCTGTAGCTGTCTCATTTCTGAACTAAAATGACTCAACTCTTGGATCTACTAGCATTTGTGTAATATCTATTTTTAAAATGCTTCAGAGGTGCTAATTTCTTCTTTGCGAGCAAGATTTCATGAAAAAGTCCATTTCAGAGTTGTCTGAATAGAGATGACTACACCGGCATGGATATTTAAAATTAGTGTGCAAAAAAGAAAAGAGGAAGAGCTCTAATAGTACAATGACAGGAAAAACTGATGGTGCTGCTTCATGGCAAGAGCTAGTGTTTGTTTTGAAATGGCGGCCACTGTCCACGGGAATGGCCGTTTCACCCGAATTTGGGGTAGTCCGATTTGCAACTTTGTAAGAGTTCCTGTCTCTTGCATGCAAATATTTTTTTCTTTGATAGCTTGTGTGCCCTAATAGTTATCAAGGATCTATCAGATAATACTAGCTAAAAGCAGCTGAACTATTCTGAAGCCGAGCAATAAGCGTCCGAGAAGGGGTGTGTCCGATTATGGAGATTATTACTCTAGTTGCGGTAGGTACAATATTGATTAGTCAAGTGTGGCCATCAATGAGTACAGTGTTCCTAAAGGTGCTACTCCAAAATACCTGTTGCTATGACAATACCACATTCCATACACATAGATAAGATCTCATAGGATACCCCTAGCTCATGTGCACATAAATAACGCAGATTATGCGCATTGAGCAAAAGCAGCTGCCTAAAATAAACTCATCAGCTAATGGTTTTGAGCAGGCTTCCTGGTCTCCACAAAGTTTTTTCAGCCGTAACTACTATATAAAACTGAAGATCAAAGGTAATATATTGTAACAGATTATAATTTAGCATGCCACATTTTTTTGTAGCAACATAATAGCATTAAAAATGACACATGCACATGCATTAAAAAAGTGTGGTAAGTTGACTCATCATGACATCACATCAGAACTCATAAATATTCATGAACTATCTTTGTATATAATGCATGCTGTGTCATTATTATAATCAGTGTTTGGGTGTAAACATCAGACATCGTTAGCTCTCTAGCGCAGCAAGCCTGCCTGCCTGCCTGCCTTATGCAGCCAGCTTCTTATTTTCATAACAGTCATTTTTCATGAGCTATAATGGTGTCCCAGATGCCCTGGCGACTCACTGCTCGGGGTTATAAGAACAAGCAACCATTGGATATGTGATGGAACCTTTTTTTGATCCACATGCTTCTTTCCATGTGGTCTCCTTGTAATAACTCATTGTCAGACGAGCTAATTCACATGCTCTCTCCTTCTGATGACTCACTGTCAGACGAGGTAACTTGCACGCTCCTCTACTCTTGTACTTACGCTGGCCTATCTAGCTCATACGCTCACTCTTGTCTCTCTTGCGACTCACTGTCAGACGACTGTAAAGGTAGCTATCTTTTTCTGTGTTTCTCTGGCCACGACGACTCACTGTCAGTTTATACCCACCCGTACCCACAACTTACTCTTTGCCTTTGTATCTCTAACCCACGGACCCACTGATGATTGACTCCGACCAGTCGTGAACCACTTAACAGCATGTTTCTCACTATGCCTAGCTGTCACTCTCTGTGTGCTGTTCATTACTGTTTTGTCATTCTTTTGTTCAACCATGTTTGACCTTTGCTTGTCTTATCTCATTGACCTTTCTCACTTGGATCTTAATATAAACATGGTGGTCACTACACTAACCACAGCACCTCCTTTACCATTCAGGCATGTTCAGCTCCTTTGCTTTCTCATTCTCCCACTTCTCTTTCTTCCTTGGACACTAGTTGTTTGGAGACCGATGTACTGGTTTGGATACCAACACTACTTGTTTGGAGACCAACAGTACTGGCTCAGATACCAACATTACTCGTGCAGGCTGACGAGTCCGATTTTCTCAACAACTTATTTTATAGACTGCTTCTTATGGTTGACTCATTCTTTCTTGGTTTCATATCGACTGCTTGTCTGGCGGGGGAGTACTGTAGTGAGCTGACTCATCATGACATCACATCAGAACTCATATTCTTGAAGTATTATTGCATACAATGCATGCTGTGTAATTATTATAGCCAGTGTTTGGGTGTCAACACGAGGCATCATTAGCTTTCTCTCTAGCGCAGCAATCCTGCCTGCCTGCCTAAAGCAGCCAGCTTATTATTCTCACAGCACTCATTTTCAAAAGCTCTGTCAACTATCTGGTAGAAATATCATAAAGTACAGGGTGTCCTACTGTTGCACAGAGTTCAAAAAACAATTGTAAGAAGAGTTTGCAATAAACGTCTTGCAGGATAGTATTGAAGTCCATCTAAAGTGTTTTGGCAATCGATGCTATGCTATTCTGCAGAAAAAGATAACAGCAACTAAGGAGAAAAGAGTAATACTTACTTCCTTAATCAAGTAGAGTGGAGGGAGCATTCTGATGAGAAATGTGAGACATCCTAAAGGTACGAGAGTGTATTGAAGGGTGGGAAGCCTAGGAAGGAGAGGAAGAACAGAGGGAAACCCTCAATAAATAGTTGCCATGACATATTATTGAAAAAAATAGAGTCACAATTGTTAAACAATGACCCAAATTCTTACAACAGCGAACCAACAAATAGACCTCACTGAAGTAGAATATACATGTATTTTCTGCCTAAAGCTACTAAACTGTCCCATTAACACATCATGCCCAACAGGGCCCACACTCACCTGTGGACCATGCCTCAGCAAATCAGTTGAAGAGTGACAAACCACACTGTGCCCATCATGTGACAACTATCATTACCTCGTATGTTCAGACTTCAAATCAATCGACAGTATCTATCTTCATGTAATTGAACGACTGATAACCACCTGTAAAGCCTGCAGCAATTATGGTCAACTAGAAGAGCTGATAGATCACATACATCTGCAAATGTCACTTACACATACATCATGTAATGACATGAAGCAATGTCATAAAGAACCTAAGTGATCTGATAAAGTGGCTTGTGACAGGAAATGAGCTACGAATACCTAAAGAAAGAATGGTAAGACAAATCTTTAATATAATACGTATTTGATGCCATAAGTAAGCACAATTTACATTCATTACAATTTCAATGTCACTACCTCTTCTGATTCTGTTTCAAAGAAAACACTCAAACGACGTTCACTGAAAATGGAAGAGCATCATTCCATTATTAGCAAAAACTTTTCAGACATAAAACAACAGTCTGAATTAAAACTAAGATACAATGAGGAGAGACAGAAGCTAATAGAGCCAACAACCTCCATTGAAGTAGATGCTGATTGCAGTTTAGCAATGAAATCAGACCTGGGAATCCCTTGGAGAAATTTTGGAGATAACAGGAGGTACATGTATCAGTATCGCGGTAGCGTTACTTAGTAGAATTCACCCCCAAACAAAATGGCTGGGGTCACTTACACTTTACCAGCCCCAGGTAGATCGGCCATTTTAAGGCTATGACGTCACCTATGACATTATAAATGGATGCCCCACAATAGCCTGAGCTAATAGGATGCTATATAAGGTGAGACTGCTATGGTGGGAGTGGGGTGGAGGTGGCTGTCAATTTTAATTATATAAATGAATTCAACAAGAAATGTTATTTTAAAAAGAATATATTTGAAAGTGAAAACTGTAAAAATGAGATAAATATTGCAGCAGCAATTAGAGGAAGGTAATTTGATTCAGAGCACCTAAAAAACTAAACCCTAAACCCTAACCCCTAAACACTACACCCGAGCGCACTAAAATTAAAAACGGGACATATTTCGAAGAGAGTGCTTCGTAGGCTGTGAAGGTTTAGGGTTTTGGTTTTGATGTTTTAATTAGGGTTTTGTTAGGGTTTTGTTAGGGTTTTGTGTCAGTGGTTGTGTGGGGGCTTCTACTTGAGTTTTTGTGCATTGCATGAAAATTTGTAAAATATTATTATTAAAATGGTTCTAAAACGAACCAAATAGTTCTAGAAAGAACTGGTGGAAAAGGAATTAGTTCTGAAAAGAACTGGTTGAAGAGCTGAGAAGAGAAGGGGTGAAAGGAGACTTTACGTCAATGACGGCTGATAGACTTCCCTTGCCTTCTTTAAAAATGTGAGGAAGCGATCATCAGCCTCTTCCAGGTAGTGCTTTTGAAAGATATATTCAGCAAAATCATCTCCGTTACTGTACCTGATCGTGGGAGAGATCGCTTAACTTCCCTCTAAGTGCTTTCTATAGTGATCACCAGTTTCACTGTTGACGAACTCTATACTGTGGTTCACAGTCCCATGAATATATCCTTCCTGTTGAAGGGTACTGTAGCTCTTCCAACAGTCACTGATTACTTTCGTACCCGGAAGAATATACTTCTTGATCAAGGGGATCAATGTAGCAGCAGACCTATCCTGAACAGTCACCATGAAACACCTCTTCGATCTTCTTTCAATGCCTCCAAAAACCCACTGGCCATCAACCCTCCGCCTTCTGTTAAAACTTCCATTCACCAAACTTTGACTCGTCTATCTCCACCACTTTCCCAGGTCCTCCTAGAGGCTGACTCTCTCTCTCTAGCACTGTCAGGCACACTTCCCTTGGAGCCAATGTGGCATTCCCTCATAATGAAGGCTTGCTCTATGTGCCGCACCCAGTAGTACGTCAGCTTAAGGATCTGCTCCAGACTTAAGTGAGACCTCTCAAACCAGGTATCTCTCCTAATACTGACCTTCTTATTACAGGTTTTGTGGTCTGAGCACTTCCAAACCATGAGATCTCGGGAATATGAAGCATCCCTGGCTAGCTTCATCCTCCCATTACCGCACTTCGGACAGTCCTGATCAGTAAAGTCCCCTAGCACCCCTTCTCTTCTTAGCCACTTGCCAATCTTTTCCTTTGGCTTGTAGCATATCGCATAAATGTCATCTAGTATCATTCCAGTATCTCTGGTTGAATTGGTTGCCATGTTGCCTTTAGATCACGTGAAGTCTGATGTGCATGTGGTGCTTATGACGTATGTAACCATATCCTGTGATGCAAAAGCAGTAAAATGGCGAATTTACTTGGGGCTGGTAAAGTGTATCTACCCAATGGCTGCCACGACATTTGCAGCCTTGCTATACCTGGAAAATGAGCTCCTATGCTTACCAGACTTTATAGACGACCTTATCTTTACCAGAGGACTCCAATGGTACAACTAGCGTGGTTCTAGACCTTGCATAAGGGAAAAGTCAAAAATCGCCGTTTTGTTTAGCCACCTTTTTTCATCATCATCATCATCATCATATTCATCATCATCAAGTCCTGTCAATCCAGTTGTCGGTGTGTATCTTAGTATCAGTTGGTGCTAAAAGAATAATTCTTACACCAATCTACTCCAATTGTCTATGCACAGGTCCATGTTCCATCAGATCATTCTTCAAGTAAGGAAAGTGATACTGTGACTGCTAAATTGAGCCATTTTAGCTACATGCCGCCATTTTGTTAATTAAAGAAGCTTGCCATGTGCTCCAAAATTTGGGTGTGGTAGCACATGCTCCGATCTGCTGCTCTGGAAGAAGCAAATTATTTTTTACCAAGCTATGCTTGGAGTCAACTTACTGCAATACTATAGTGGAGGTTTCCAGCTAAAAGAAGGAATTGATTTTATGTGTTACTGTTTTATCAAGTGTTATTTTATTTTATTAAAAAAAACAATTAATTAATGTAATATCTCTTTAAGAACCAAAAGAAATTAAAGAATATGAAAGAACGAACAGAACAGAATACAACAGAAAAGAACCAGCATGTATGCGTTACAAAAACCATAGATATTAATAACC
>NW_003546803.1:19687-21429 GCF_000090795.2 Amphimedon queenslandica
AAGAGACTCTCAAATTTATGTAATAACAGATCTATAGATTCTCGACCTTTAACACTATGCACTTCATGCCAATCAAGCTTTATCTCAAATAACCACTCACGACCAAACAAAGTAGGTCCTTTCTCAGATACAATATGTAATGGCAAAACAACAGCCTGCTTCTTGTAAACAACATTTACATGTACAATACCTTGTACTGTTAACAACTCTCCTGAATAGGTCCTTAAACGTGTTGATGACTCTTCTAAAACTTTGAAAGGAAAGTGTGAACGAAATGTCTCTAATGACATAATTGAAACAGATGAGCCAGTGTCTAGCTCCATCTTGACTGAAACATCATCCATGAGGACATCAACAATAATGGGATCCATACGACCCGTTCTGACCGTGAAGGAGTACTCATCGCGAGTATTGGTAGTATCACTAGTGTGAATATCGTGTACAGGACGATCGGTCGTCTTGTAATCGCTCGGGCGTGAAGGGGTAGAACGTCTTGGGTTGCTACGGCAAACGGAACTGATATGTCCAGTTTTATTACAGTTAAAACAGGTAGCAGTCTTGTATCGACACTTATCAGGAGCATGTCCTGACTGTCCACATCTGTAACAGTTACGTTTACCACCACCACCAGCTGTGTGATATTGGCCATTATGATTATGAGGCTTCTGATGTCTACCTCCTGCTCCTGCTCTAGTAGAGTGCACAGGGTCTGAACCATTCAAATGCAACTCTTTCGAATCTTTCATTGCTAGCTCCAGAGACGTGGCATGCTGCAGAGCATCCTTGAGTGTGAGATCGTCACCCTCTGACAATAGTCGCTTCTGGATAGCTGCATCATTGATACCGCATATCAGTCGATCCCTCAGCATTACATCTAGCTGGGCACCAAAGCCACAGTCTTTAGCAAGTGACCTTAATCGAGACATGTACTCAGCAACTGACATGTGAGGCTTACGAATACATCTGTAAAATTCAGAACGATAGTATATTTGTGACCTCTTAGGTGCAAAATGATCCTCCAACTTCTTCTTCAACTCTTCATATGACTTGTCTGTTGGCGCTTCAGGGACTAGCAGACATCTCAACGTTTTATATGTGTCGGCTCCTATCAAACTTAAGAAGGTAGCTCGCTTCTTGTCCGCTCCCGTAATACCATTTGCAATAAAGTAGAAATCGACTCTCTCAGAGTATAGAGTCCAGTCATCATGCTCAGGATTGAAAGGTCCGAGCCGTCCAACAGATCCAGCCATGACAGAATAACTTTAGTGAGTTTACACTCCTCGTCGCCAATGTGATGTTTACTCCCTTCACTGTGCTATCAGCTGCTAACGCGCAGTATTGGCGCAACAGTTGACAGTGTTATAATTATACTTTTAAGTTAAAAAAGAGAGGGAGAATGTCCAGGACAATCAATACATGAGGGAGAGAGAACGAGAGAGAACTGAACTGACAATAGAATAACAATAGACAAAGAACTCTCTAACACTCTAAAAATAGTAACAGTACACATGTTCACCACTCATACTCATAACTAATCATAACTAACATAATCACTAATAACCAATAATAACAATAGTAATAATAATAATAATATCTCTCAATTCTTAGTATTAACAACAATAATAATGATGATAATAATAATAATAATAACAATAATAGTAACAACAATAATAACACTAACAATAATAATTACAACAATAACAATAATAATTCGTGTATGCAAATACAGTCACTACAAAGTA